>NC_069098.1:13399125-13623333 GCF_947172395.1 Bicyclus anynana
GGTGACGTTGTCGCATGGGTTCGTCGGCTTTTGATAGCAAAATAAATAAATAATTATATAATAATCAGAAAGCATCACGACATGTTACAACACATAAGTGTAAACGTAGCCATATTTAATATATGATACCGATTCAGTTCTGATGCGTCCCGACACGATACGTCAGACAAATATAAATCCGGCTTCAGTATAAATATAACATATACGAGCTTAGAAGCGCGTCAAAGATCTTACGAGCGTATGCTAAAAGGCGCGCCGATACTCGCCTACATTCCAAAAACGAGCTCATACGCGCGTATAAAACGCTAGTCCGAAACCGCTCTAAGTAATACAGATTGTTTAAGCGCAGTTTAAAAGCACGATGCGCCTGACAGATGTTGCAAAGCTCTCAGAACAAATGGTTTTAAGCAGTTGCAAATTAAATTCCGTGGGAACAAAAGATGTGCCGTCTTTGCAATTGTGTTGCACAAAAACGGCAACGGTATCGCTTTTAGTGTGCCGAGTTACTGTAACAATGTATATGGTTATTAAGATCAATAACGTACGTAATGTACTAGTGCAGAGGTGCCCAATCTTTTACAATCCGTGGCGCGGTTAAAAAAAAATCAGTTGTCTGTAAAGTCGGTTTACTGACGATAGTTGAACGTGACAACATAAGAAGTAAATAAATATTATACTGTTCGTCTTTCTAAAATACTGTTTTATAATCTTCATAGACCAGAATATACTTTATTTCTTGTAAAAAAAGTTGGCAACCCTAGAGCGAGGGAACGACGCATGACGTCATCTTTTTTCGAGTTTGCATCCGGCTCCATCGAATTATATGACGTTGTCACGTCAAGTATTTGGTCACGGCACCCTACCCTTTGAAAAGGAAAGAAATAGGCACCTTTAATAATAGTTGTCATAAGTAGGTACCTTTGCTCTTTATTGATGCGAGCGCTCAAAAAATGTATCCGCGCATACTTGTGGTTTTGGATAATGAATGAGGATCGACTCACGGCGCCGCGGCGCATACTTTGGAACCACTGAACTAGTGGATGCCCACAACTCTGTGCGTGAAATTGTGTTTGTCACAAAACTAACGTAAACCACGAATTTTCCGAAATAAAAATAGCCTTTGTGTAGGTATCTATCTATACTAGGGATTCTTACCTGATTACATAAGTACGCATAATGTTAGCTAAATCTGAAGTTAAGAAGTGGTTCTTACACAGTTTGCAAAATTTTACAACCAGGCAAGTTGAATAAAAGCTCACAATTACATAATATGGACATACATTCATTCAGTAATAACAAGTTTAATGAAAAAAAATCGCACATTCGCTCAGTCTATAGAATATAAAAATTTTACGACCACCCTTATATATCCAACAAAAGCATATGCGGAAAAGCTTTATATGTACGTATTATTTAATATATATTATTCTAAAGGCCGAGTACGCAAGGTGATTTACGACAAAAAATAACACTGACTCTCAAAACGTAGAATCATACTTATCTTTACTATTATGCTAGCCACTCACCATCCAAACATAGTTGCTGGTGAGTGGCTAGCGTTATGTGTTGTGTACTAATATCAATTCATACCATCGCATTGAATACCAACTTAATGTGTTTCTAAAGTAATAATTGGCGTAGCAAACAAACGGCCTGTTGGCAAGTTGAAAATCATAGCCTATTAAAATAGCGATACTTCATGAAATGAATATGTCGCTCATTTTATGACGTCAAGACACTTTATGTCACTAGTAGAATAAACGTCAAACTAAGACATGTCCAATTTTCTCAGTCTTGTTATTATTCGGTTTAGTGATTACGTGTTTATGTGACGTCATGACACAGATCTAATATAGACCATCATTTCGTTTTGGCTCGTATTGTCAAATAAATATTAAATATTTTATACATATTCATGTCGAAAAAATATGATAATTTTTTTCAATCTAGTAGAACATTATTGAACAATTTAAGACCCTTTTGAATAAGTGTCAAGTAGCCTATTACCAAATGATATTGTACACTTTTCAGCATTTCTAAAATATTAATAGGCAGCCAGCCAGAATTTAATAAAGTTATGAACACGAGGATATCTGAAAGGTTAGAGGTCCATGAAAGTCAAAGAAATAACTTTAGGTAAGTTATTTTTATCACCGCATTGCATCAAAGGCACAACTTTCATTGCGATAATAAAACAACAGTAAAATGAGTGCAGGCCGGAGGTTCATAGGGCAGTCGTTATTTTTTTTTATTTTCAGATCACACAACAACCCTAATTTGTTTCATATAACACTAGCGAACGCCCGCGACTTCGTTCGCGTGGAATTCAGTTTTTCACAAATACCGCGGGAACCATGGATTTTTCCGGGATGAAGCCTATGTGGTAATCCAGAGTGAAATCTATTTACATTCTGAAATTCAGCCAAATCGCTTCAGTAGTAGCGGCGTTAAAGAGTAACAAACATCCATACAAACTTTCGCATTTATAATTTTAGTCAATGATAATTTTATACTATACATCGGTACACAAAATCACCGCAAAAAGTGATCCGAATCCGCCTACAAAACTGAACTCACACATGCACAATTGTCTTTAATTCCATTATTTATTTATGTATATAAATGAAAGACATTGTACTAAACTGATACTCGTCTATGCTGAATAGTCTTGCCTGTCTATATATGAAAAATGGGAGTAGGGTAGCGAATGTCAGAAGTCATTAGGAGGCAAAAATTTAGCAGCCTACTGGCGACAAGTTTGTAAATCTGCCACTGCCCTAATGTAAGCTTAGCCTGAGTAGAGTCCAGTTGTCTCTAAAGCTACTTTAGTATTTTAGTCGAGTAAGAACAATTTTTAGATTTACCACCCAAAATTCGTTCGTATTCGAAAATACTAAAGTAATCCGAACTAGGTATAAGTGTCGACCATACAGTAAGTATTTCCGAATAACATTTTCTAAAATTAAACACATATCTATTTGATTAACTGATACCAAGACCATTGATGCTAGATCATCTTATTATCGTGGATTATCATTGATGATACCAGTTCATTAATTAACTAACTAGACCAACTAATCATCAATCTAAAACGTAACATCGATGATTGATTCCAAATAATTGTGCTATCAGGTCATAGCACTCGAAACTTTCTACACTTACTTGTAAAGTGCCCACTTGTGTGTTCCAACAACAAACTACGTGGGTGTTCTTTGTTGGGCCTGACGTATATTCACAACTAATTGTTTAGAGTAAACTGCCTGACTTATTAACACGAATTCATTAAGGTTTTCTTCTGCTGTATGCGGTCACTTAATGACTTACTTACTCTTTGAACGCTTATAATTGTTTAGTCGTGTTTGTAGCCTATAACTTTATAGTTTTATCATAATTTGTTATAACCTTCATCATCATCATCATTATCAGGCGATGGACACATCCTCCTGCATGGACTTCCAAACAAAACGGTCTCGAGCTGCCAGTATAACCTTGGAAAAATCTAATTTATTATAAAAAAATACTTAATGAATATCTCTCGACTCGCCTATTTCTGATGCAAATATTTTGAAAGTCATACAAACATCATGATAGTCTGATTATTTAATTTTATTTTTAGGTCTGCTACTGTGCCCAGTCTTCACCTTATAATAAAGAGGGGATCAGATCAACCACGCTGGTTCAATTGGATTGACAAGCTTAATGTTCAAATAGGCAATGAAAAAACCACGATCTGCTACCAAGAATTTATTGTAAGAAAGCTATTGAGCTTTTCTTCGAATAGCTCAAACTATGACACATACACTCTTGCATCTTTGCAACTAACTACTGCTACTAAGAATGTATGATATGCCAACAATCCTTTAGTTTCACACACATAATATATCGATCTCACAATTGATTCTATCACTATTTAACTTATCCTTTTACACGCATGTGCTCTTTGGACTGTGTACATACTTCAACCATCTCTTTTCTGGCATTCCTCTCCTCTTTTGTCCTTCCACTTTCAATTTCAACATTCTTCTGGTAAGTATTATGACTTCCATCCCTCCGCATTACATGTCCATACCAAGCTAACCTTTTAAACCTAAGTTTTCTGTTACTAGCGCCACTTTCAGACTTCCTCATCACACATCCATCTCAATATAGGCATTTCGTTTGCATGCATCCTTCTACTATCCGCCCCTGACAAACCGTCTTCCAAAAATAGAATATATTTACGAGTATATGAATTTGCTGATTTAAAACGTTATTAGTGTGTGTTATTTTACTGTATTCACAATGCCTATTATAATTGTTATTCATAATACATGAATAGGTTTATGTAAATTAGTACATTGATTAATTGTCGAAACAATTTGTACATAATTAGATACCTATCGAATCGCATCGAATCAACGAAGTGTGCATATTATTATATTGTCGACGTAGAGAATGAAATATGTTCCCATGAAATACGTTCATATAAAATTACTTACGTAGGAAGAAATTCCATGCTATCATGTTGATGAATTGCAAGTGGAAGGACAGAAGGGGAGAGGAAGGCCAAAGAAGAGATGATTGAAGTGTATGAAATATTTGTGTGTAAAAGGAGTAGACAATAATTTGACGAATGATAGAAGCAAATGAAAGATATTGTCACATAATTCAGACCCTACTTAAGTAGGATAAGCAAACGGAGATGATGATGATGTTGATTTATTAAAGCCTAATGTATTAAGGTATAACTAAAGGTCCGTTTATATCTACAGACATTTAGCGTGCCAGACACGTGCCGTGGTAGACAAAATTTTATTTCGAATATAAACCAAAAAACATAATTATTTTCCGATACCCAGTCAGTAAGGAAGTTGATAATATAATAGCGTTTGCGAAAGCTGATAAACTCAGTTGATATTACGAGTATGTATAAGTCGACACGTGTGTAGATCCTATAAGGATAACTTTAGACATTGATTACATTGTTACGAGACCGTTACATTTACGAGTACAAGAAAACCCACGCATTACAAACTTAGAGCCCAATCGAGTGTAAATTAATTTCATTGACAGCGTGCCCTTATTTCAATTCTCTAATACTAAAAGCTAGAGACAAGATTAACAATGGAAGAATAGGTATACTGCTTTCCTGTTCAAAAATATAATATTTTAAAGATATAAGATTGATTTTTGGGTCTGCTAGTACGAAAATATGCAGGTACTTACTACGAGCAGTATATCCAAGGAAAATATTAAAATCGGTCGAATCCTTTCATGGGGGTGCGACCACAAACACCTAGATTTTATATATTACTAGCTGACGCCGCGCGGTTTCACCCGCGTGGTTCCCGTTCCCGTAGGAATACGGGTATAATATATAACCTATAGCCTTCCTCGATAAATGAGATATCTATCACTGAAAGAATTTTTCAAATCGGACCAGTAGTTCCTGATATTAGCGTGTTCAAACAAACTAACATACAAAATCTTCAGCTTAATAATATTAGTATAGATACTAATATTATTAAGCTGAAGATAAATAATAAATCTTAAGATTTTGTTGAGAATCTTAAGATTTATTACGTTCCTTCGGCATCGCAGCACAGTATCATCTTTCTCACAGAACTGGACACAATAGAATCTTGCTAAACAGAGACGTAAAAATGATTAATCGGTTCACAAAGTCTATAACATTCGTCATAAAGCTATGAAACTTTCACAAACGGGCGTCATAAAGTAAACCTGTTGTATTGGATAACCAATTGTAGATATTTATAATATTTTTTTTAAGTATTGCTCGTCGCTCGAGATGCAATCGGTTTCATTTGGCTGTTACTCGTCAAACTGGTCTCGTCACCAGTACAAAAACGAACAAATCATACCCATGTCTCGTGGCAATTCAATGTTTTTTGTTAATAGTGTTTAATTTCGCTTTCTTTCGTTCGATAATTTGGGATATTACAGATAACATAAACGATTGTAACAATGTATTACGATAAAATTGTACATTGTGGTTATAAAAAGGAAATGTGCATTCATACACTGGCACTTATGTTAGAATATTAAAAAAATCTTGATATATTATGTAAAATTTAACATATCATTTTAAAAATATTTTGATTTCTAATGACTGATGTATTTTATAAAGTTCTAAAAAGAAGAACAAGACAAAAGAAGAGATCTTGGAAGAAGATGTGTTCTTAACTGAAGGCAGTTTTTTCTTACTTGATTATGATGATTTCTTTGTCTTTCTTCGAAGACATATCCTCCATCTCATGTTCGATTAGAGTTTCTAAATATTTCTTTATTACCTGAAACAAAAAAAAAGATAAGAAATAACATATATCTGGAGAACATAATTATTATGCCCTAAAAGGAAACAAGGAGCGCTTTTAACGGTTATCACACACTGATTTACAAGGAAGACTGTCAATAAATCACTTCTTTACATAAAGATGTTACAACACTTTCCCAGTATGATACACCTTTACGTCATTCCATTATGCTCAATCAATACAAGAACTTTATCGCGTCCTCTCAAAATAATATGACTTGTATGACATTAATGCCATAAAATTTTATTCGGGTGTTATCTTTACACTTAAAAGATTGCAACAAATCTTCTTAAAGATGCACATACATGTGCAATAAGTTGCTCCATTCTTGGCAATATTGGTTGATTATTACGAATATGTCACAACTATGTGAAACAATCTTAGATACATAGATATAGGTGTCAAAGGAAACAATTCACTGCTCGCAAATACCACAGTTGCAGTAACTGACGTTATATAAATAGAGCATCTTATTGAACAAGCGAGTCGCACGGATTCGCTGGATGCAGGTGGCTCAGTATCGTGATGTTTGGAAGTCCCTACAAATGTCCTGCAGTAGACGTCCATCAGCTGACATGATGATGATGATATAACACCAAATTGAGGAACATGGAGCAATATAAATCGCAGATGGGATAAATTCAAATTGTTTATTTTAAATAAGCTAAATTTTTAGCGTCTACATTTCGAGAAAGCAGAATTAACTGAAGAGATCCGAGAAGACATTCAGCCAGTATCATTAAGGTCAACTAGTATTATTATAGAAAGAAAAGCCGTTATATTGGATATCCTTTTTTGATGCAACGACAAAACAAAACGTATGCAAATAGGATTGCAAATAGATCGATAAACGTCGGTGCCTACGGTCTCCCGATCGCAATGGAAGGCCGGGTGTAGCCATGTGCGACTAATACAAACAAACAATGTAACCTTAATGATTTCAACATGACGACGCAGGCTTCGACTACAAACTACCGACTAAATCTAGGTTAAGCTAATTCGATTTGACATGCACAATAGTGTGTAGGAAGCCTTATAAACCATTGATATTAACAGTCCATTGGAATTATTTACTTTGGTGGGTGCATTTAGGATTTCCACAGTCTAGAAAAGCGAGCGCCTCGTGTACTATGGTATCCTTTTTCGGTTGTCATCCAATTTCTCTTCATTATCAACTCATATTCGGCTCATTGCTGATCTCCTCTCAGAAAGAGAGGGGTAAGGCCAATAGTCCACCACGCTGGCCCAATACGAATTGGCAGACTTCACACACGTAAAGAACTAAGAAAATTCTCTGGTATGCAGGTTTTCTCATCACGATGTTTCCCTTCACCGTTTGAGACACGATAGATTTAATTTCTTAAAATGCACACATTTTAAAATGTAAAAAAAAGGTCTAAGCTTTATTTCTCAAGAAAGTAGATACACCAAGATCACAAGCTTTACAAATGAAGCAACGACTTCAGAAAGAGTAAAGGTCAGTCTTACACCGTAGGAAAAAAAAGTGTTTTCAGCGAACAAACAACCGATCTTAGAGAATAGTAATTTCGACATAGAAACAAGGGAGAGAATAGAGATAGACATTAAAACATTAGATTCGTTCCAAGGATAGCCCAGTACACGCACACCATTCCATGTCGGCTGTCGGCGCCGTAAGTAGGCATCCATTGACATCGAACTGCACTTAACAAAGTGGCATTACTTGTAAGCCGCACCGCTGTAGCATTCACAGATGAATATTGAACTATTCGTTAAGGAAATCGTTAGAAAGTAGGGCTCACAATACAAGCCCCGGTTAAGTTCATGTGTAAATTATTAGTAGAAACGCCTCGAGCTTCTTGCTTAAGTGTTACAAGTTCGTCGATTACAAGTGGTATTAAAATTCATGTTATTGTAGAGGGGTGGTATCAGTGTTGGTATAAATATGTATTTGATGAGTCGAGCTCAGTTGTTTGTTAGGCAGCGTAGACACCGTCACGCTGCCAGTCGGGTTAGTGATTTTGTGCAATAATGTGTTGTGCTGTATTTATTGTTTATCATAAATGTTTTAGTGTGGCTATGGAGAACATGTCGGGCAGGGAAGATGGGTATTGATGCATTCTAAAGGGATCCCTAAAACCTACTTTCAAGGTCACAAGTCCTGGGACCTGCTTGAGGATTTTCCTCTACCACTAAATTATGGTACAATCATAGTCGCTGCTACCCATTACATAAGGGACTGGACACAATTTCAAGGAGTCTAGGGTTTGATCCCCAGTTCCCTACCTATCTATACTAATATATAAAGCTGAAGAGTTTGTTTGTTTGTTTGATTGAACGCGCTAATCTCAGTAACTACTGGTCCGGTTTGAAAAATTCTTTCAGTGTTAGATAACCCATTTATTGAAGAAGGCTATAGACTATATATTATCCCCGTACCCCTACGGGAACGAAAACCACGCGGGTGAAACCCCGCGGCGTCATGGATAATATTTTTACTCACGCCTAGGAAAAACAAATCTAGCCAACAAAAACAAGCGGAGATAGCGTCATCAAATTCTCGATAAACCCTGTATTTTGAGTTGTTTTATAAAAATATACTACGCCCCACTTACTTCGGATAAAATTAATAAACATTAAGTTCAATCCATTAGGAAAACAATCATTATAAATTAGTATCGGTATTGAAATGTTCAATAAACATGTATCGGTGTAATTGGTTAATAACTCGTACATTTAATAACACATTTATTGTAGAAATAGCTGACGAACCTATAGTAGTAACTAGCCACGGCGGATGCCTACTATCAGACCAGATCTGAACCAATTTAGAAAATATAAGAATCCTAAAAATGACCCAAAGTGGGAATCGAACCCAAGACCTTATAACAAGATATCTGTATGTAAAGTGGTCTGTAGCCACGTCGCACGTCGATTCTTTTTCTACGATCGCAAACGCTTCAAAAATTAAAAAAAAAACTATGGAAATGACATTTGCTATCGACAGGTCACGTGATCAAGTTATCGATCGGATTGACAGATCCGATCGATAACTTGATCACGAAAGATTTCCATACATTTTCTTGGTTTTCGAAGCGTTACCGTTTGTAGAAAGAGAATCTACGTGCCAAATGGCTACAGGCCCTGAGTTGTTAAAAAAAAAATAAAGAACAAACTACACGGAAGCATCTGGCCCGAGAGCGTGTCGGAAAGATCAAATTATCATTTTAGGAACGCCTTATTAGATTCGCGTCA
Source organism: Bicyclus anynana (assembly GCF_947172395.1). NCBI lineage: Eukaryota > Metazoa > Arthropoda > Insecta > Lepidoptera > Nymphalidae > Bicyclus > Bicyclus anynana. The sequence continues at coordinate 13,408,674 of NC_069098.1, forward strand.
GTAGACGCTCTGGGATCTGATAACAATCGGATTCTTAATGCATCATAACACTTATTAGACCTTCGTGGTTTTATGATAGCTGATTGTTTGTCTGTCTATATGTTTTTACTATAAGTAAGACCAGTAGGCAACCAGAAAACCAGAATTTCGTATTTTTAACAAATCTCGCGGGAACCGTGGATTTCATCGTAATAAAAAGTGGCCATGTTCTGTTTCAAGTTTTAATTTATATCTATACTAAAATTCACCAAAATTGGTTTAGCGGTTGAGAAAATGGAACAGTACGATTGCTAAAAAATGTTGAATTTTATTGAAATTGCTCGACATTCACCCATATGTGTCACCAAGCAATGCTTCCATGAAATTCCCGTATAAACGCATTTAAGAATGCATTGGTTTACAACAGTGTAGAAACAGTAGTATACAGAAAGGTTTGACTCATCAAAAGTGCAAATAAAATATCCACAGACAAGCGAAGTACTTACCTGCAATAATAATGTTCGTATTACAACAAACTAGTTCAAATAGATAACAGCAAAGTAACAAAGTACACTCCTATAAATATTGCGTCATCGGAAAAGCGAACCACACCTCACCCTGCTACATTGGATAAGTATTTGTCACTTATTTTAGTTATAACGTAGACCAGACAAAATCAAAACAAACCAGCGAGCTTAGTGCATCTTACTTTACCTACGATTATACTTATCTGTTATGCATTCTTCGGTGACTTGATAATTATAAGTAACACAGATTTCAGTCAGCTAAAATGTTGTTTCAGTCAGCATTAAAAATGATAATATTAAGTTCTAACAATTGCAGTAAGACTTTTTACTTGGGGTTAGCCTGAGAATGGTTAGGCCAATAGTCCACCACGCTGGCCCAATGCGGATTGGCAGACTTCGCACACCTAGAGAATTAAGAAAATTCTCAGTTATGCAGGTTTCTTCGCGATGTTTTCCTTCACCGTTTGAAACAAATATACTCGTACACGCATGCCCAGAAAAAAAGGATGTTGATATTGATTTTAAAAAATTCCTACAATAAAGGTCTAAGCGAAAGTTAGCGTCATAGTTTTGTTTTTCACAAAATAACCATGGATTTTTAATCCAAGGTATACATACAAACATACGCTTTTATAATATTAGTGTGATGCAATGACATTCTACAAACATGTTATGTACGATATGATATTGTTCGAAACAAATCCCGGTGAACTTGAGTGTTCGTATATTTATGCAAATAGCGCCAGTTTCATAGCCCGGTGGAAAACAATGGCTGATTGAGCATTTGAGCGTGTTGCCGTCTCGAATTCCGACTTGCGAGCAAGGTCAGCTATTGATTCGCAACACCCACCTACCTACTCTTTTGTGTTGTATGGGGTTAAGTGTTAGGCGGTAGCGAGCGGTCGAGAAACCGTCTACCCCACCACCAGCCGTTCAAAAAATACGAAATTAAACAATCATACCTGAACCAGTCGCTGAAAACCTCATCTAAAACTGACCAGTAGTTTTTAGCTAAGTTAGACGTTGGTTTGTACAAACATTTTCTCATCCCAAACCCTTTCTTTCCGTACGACATACCGTCGTGGGTATGATGATCTATAATACTTTAATTCCTTCCTAGTAGGTTTCTTTAGTCAGAAATAAATTAACGCTTGAATCCGACGTCACTAAATTGACAAACAAGAACTGGGAATTAAACCCAGAAGCTCATAGTTTGTAAAACGAGGCATCACTAACTTGCCCTAAAGACTTAAAGAGGTCGTTAAATAAAATAAGTCTAATAATTTGGTAAAAAATTCAAATTTACTATAATTAAATATAATCTAATGTAGATTTAACAAACCATGTCTAATGCAGAATCAAAATTTCCCTAAAAGTTTTTGATACAACATTATATTATGTAGATATAGTCGTGATAGCCCAGTGGATATGACCTCTGCCTCCGATTCCGGAGGTTGTGGGTTCAAATCCGGTCCAGGGCATGTACCTCCGACTTTTCAGTTATGTGCATTTTAAGAAATTATATATCACGTGTCACAAACGGTGAAGGAAAAACATCGTGAGGAAACGTGCAATCCGCATTGGGCCCGCGCGGTGGACTATTGGCTTAAACCCCTGTCATTCTGAGAGGAGACTCGAGTTCAGCAGTGAGCCAAATATGGGTTGATAATGATGATGATATTGTACAGACTTTATTTCATCTAATACTGACGGAGGGGTTAATCTACAAAAGCATGAAATGAGGCAAGCAAAAGTCGCGGGCATCATCTAAAATTACAACGAACCGCTTTCGCTTATAACTTGGAGTGGACGCCGTCACAAAAGTCACTGCATTCGTTACGCCCTTTGCCCGCTCTTATTATACCCGGCATCTATACCGATATATAAAAATGAACCCATACTCTCATATTACTCACGTCGGCTATGCACAGACGTGGACACGCACTTTAAATTTGTCGTACCAGCCCGCAATTCGTCTCTACCTCTCTCTCCTGGGGAGAGATATTGACGAATTTAAAATATATGCTGTGCAGTTGTTGTTTACAGAGGGCCTAGTGGCAGTTTGATACTGTTACTATAGCGTTAACGTAAACACGAATTTCTAAGGAATTGAAACAGCGCCGTCTAGTGGCACTACTGCACAACTGTTTCAATTCCATATAAATTCGCGTTTACGTCAACGCGATAGTAACAGTATGAAAATATTGAAAACTTCCACTAGGCACACAGAATAGCGTTACATTAAAATTCAACCATAACAATTTTAATTCATAATCATTTCTATGCATTCAATTTGTTCCTGTGCAAATGTTGTTTGAGATCTACTCTATATATTTCTAGAAATCTAGAATCTAGATGCTTTCTTATAATACAAAATAACTAAAATATGTAAGCTATCTAGGATGTGCGCCACGAGATGCTATAGCTATTGGTCGATGAAATGTCTGCCACTTTGCGAGATATGTCACTGACGCATGCTAGGAAGTTAAGATGCCATATTAAAAACCAGGAGCCGAAAATAGTATTCATTTAGTAGTTCATGTACTTACTAGTTAGTTTCACTCCGTTTCAAAGTAGATATGGAAAAACAAAAAAAACAAATCTGAAATTGTAACCAAAAAGAAATAAAAACTGCAAAGCCGTTTGAAGGTAATGAAAACCGAGGGGATGGGTAACTCTGCAAAGGATTTGCGCAGAGTGTCTAGTTGTAGGAGGCTGTAGCTAGACTATAGAAGCACTTATAATATGTACATACGACGTTTACAGAGCTTTGTAAGGATTCAGGTACAAAATTGTCTGGGTCTGGCTTTTTTAGACGAAGTTTTTTATAACAACACGGAAGAATTTCTTTATGAAATCACCAACACCTAGTAACTAATAAGATCCTACCCTAGCCCGTGACTACAATCTCACCTGATGGTAAATGATGATGCAATCTAAGATGGAAACTTGTTAGGAGGAGGATGAAAATTCATACTCCTTTCGGTTTCTACACGGTATCGTACCGGAACGTTAAATCGCTTGCCGGTAGGGTGGTAACTAGCCACGGCCGAAGCCTCCCACCAGCGTTCTAAGAAACCCGACTTACTGAGGGAGAAGACGGGTTATGTGGGACTTACCACTAAAAATGAATTCGCAAATCAATTTGTCGTCATACAAAAACTTATTACATGTTTATTTAAACAGTTGTTTTATTAAGTTTTATTAAAAAATTTTTTTTTTTTTTTAACGATAGAGTTACCTAATTTAAACTACATATTTACTTACACCTGTTATAGATATGCCATTTTCAATAATAATAGTTTCAGTTGTAATAGTAAGGGGTACAGATAGGCGCGTTATTAATAATAAGAATATTACTCTATTTCCTAAGAAAAAAGTGGTCGTAAAAGAAATAACATTGAGATACCTGTACCGAAACTATCTCTTTTTAAAAGGAATGTATACTGCATGGCTGTAAAAACGTATAATCACCTGTCAGAAAAAACAAAAGGAATGCCATTACAGAGTTTCAAAAAACATATTTTTAATGCCCTCAGCCAAAATAGTATTTACGAATTAAATGACTTTTTTAAATTAAAATCAATTTGACTAATTTATTATATTTTCACAATTTGACGTAAACTTTATTTAAATATTTTATTATTTATATTACTTTAGAATTATTTCATTATTGGTATAGTTGTGGTAAATTTCCTGTATGTCACTTTATTTTCAATCAAATCAACATGTAACATATATTAATAATTTGCACATTTATATTGTATGACTGGATTTAAAAATTTGCACGCCTAATTTGTGGCAAAACATGTTTGGCCCATTAATAATTGTGAATTGTATTCATCGTATCTGTTATAACCCATGTTTTAGCAAATAAATTATTATTATTATTATTATTAGTGGTAATAATTGGAGGAGCGTTAACAAAAATGTGTGTGTTGAGATGCAAGGTAAAAATAATTTGTTTAAACGCAAAATCTTGTACTAAAGACTGAGAGCCTCTAGCTTGCACTCTCATTTGTCAGACTAAGTGGGTGTGTGATATGTTCTAGGGCCGAGGGTGTTACAGAGTGACAAGGTTACAGTGGTTTTGGCGCCAAAAATTACGCTTCTAAGAGTCACTAGACACTACAGACTTTTCACCTTACCCCTCATACAATTTTTACTTATAATATTTTGCTAGAGATCACAAAGTACTGAATTCTAGCCTTATAGATATTAATTCGAATAACCGAAAGGAGATGGTCCATTTCTACTCTTGTACCCCGTATGATTAAAATTTAAAAAGTACAAGGATTATATGAAAATCTAAATAAGTTAATAAATCTAACTAAATAAAAAGAAATCAATAAAATTAAAACTCAAGTTCTTGAGATATAACAAGAGGGCCCTTAAATCAACTATGACATGACAAGTGACAGCAAACGCCAAATCGACTGCTACATTGAAAACGTCATCAATCCGCCATTATTAGTATTGCATTTCTTGGGAGAGAATTAACATTATTTCAAAAGAATTAAAGTAAATTCGTAGATTTGTATAATCAGAAATTATAATTTTTCTTGATTTATTTCCGCTAGGGTACAAAGACTGATCCTGGGCTCCATACAATTTTGGACCATCTCCTTTGGAGCATATTATTGTAGCATTTCAATATTTTCAGTTCAAAACTATGTCGATCATAAATAATACATATACCTATTTAAAATCATAATGTCTTGCTCGCTCTTGATAAAATTATACATATGATAATGATACAATTGCAAACGAAATTATTTCTTTCAGTGTAATAGCATATTTTTTCTGTGGCATAGTAAGTATATTTATTTATTTCTACAGAACTTTATTTGTAAGACATAGTATTGTTATGGATTATCTTTCAATTCATCCAACTCTTATAAATTCGAATTGATTTTTGTCAAAAATCGGCTTCTTTGGTTACCGATTTATTCAATAGTCAATACTACTACTTCAATATATCTTAATACTGATATAAATGCCAAAGGTACAAAGATGAAATTTGGCAGGGAGGTGATCTATTGATAGTACGTGTCTACTAAGATCGGATTTTGGAACAGGGCCGGATTAAAGAGGTCTTAGGGCCGGATTAGAGAGGACGAAGTCACCGTCCTCCGCTAGTAAAATTATATAGGCCTGCTGAAATAACAAAGTCCAATATAACTTACGAAATTGATCATCATAGGCTATACAACATATGACTATATTTCTCACACACCACATAAGCTCCCAAATACATACTACATGCACAAAAGGTTGATCAAACAGACGTTCGTCGCGCCGGGCTGTAATAATTAGGGGGTATGCTTAACAACCCTCCTCCTTGCTACCCCGCTCAGCTATCCACTTAGTATATTGCCACAGTAGCTTTCGTTATAAACACAGGCAAAACTGTTTAGTTAGTTAGTAGTGCTGTTTGTCTAGTTATAGAAATCTGTTTGTCTATGGAATACTTGACAACTGACCTGATTAGGTATCTATACTCTAAACTAATACATAAAGCTGAAGAGTTTGTTTGATTGAACGCGTGTCTCAGGAACTAATGGTCCTATTTAAAAAATTCTTTCAGTGTTAGATAGCCTATTTATCGAGGAAGGCTATAGGCTATATATAATCTCCGTCTTCCTACGGGTAAAACCGCGTGGCGTCAACTAGTTAGTTATAAATCTATCTTAGGGCGTCAAGTAGACTCCGTCATTTATTTGCACACGACAAAACAAGAAAGGCCTCGGTGGCACAGTGGTATGCGCGGTGGATTTACAGGACGGAGGTCCTGGGTTCGATCCTCGGCCATGCCGGGTGGGTTTGAATTCGGTCCGGTCACGATTAATTAAGTCTAGTGCAGTGTAAAGTTATAGTCAAAAGTCATATATTTCAATTAGGCTTAGTTTAAAAGTACTTTTGTAAAGTCAAGTTATGTCATGATTTAATGGTGACAATAATTGAAGTCGAAAACTTAAAATTAAAAGAGAGGAGCCCACAATCTCAACCAGAGCTTTTTTTAGTTTATCACCATTTTATAATGTTATTTAGAAGTGCACAGTCTTATATAAAGGAATTCAATTCCAAGCTTTTTTATCATCAACTAGTAGACGGCATCGCGGTTTCACCCGCGTGGTTCCCGTTCCCGTAGGAATACGGGGATAAAATATAGCCTATAGCCTTCCTCGATAAATGGGCTATCTAAAACTGAAAGAATTTTTCAAATCGTACCAGTAGTTCCTGAGATTAGCGCGTTCAATCAAACAAACAATTAAACAAACTCTTCAGCTTTATAATATTATAGTAGGTATAGGTATTCATTAACACTATAATAAGACTTTTTTATAAGCTTGTGTTTAATAATAACTTTGAACTTATTGAGAGACATGCCAGTGGTTTCATGTGGCAGTGTAAAACCTCTACCATGTTTCCGTACCCCGAGGCGCACCGGATCCTGAATGAGTTATGAATCGCTCAATTAGCTATTGTACCTCCATCGGTTGTTATGCAACCTCTTTTGTAACGTGCGAGTGTATTGTAACACAACACACCATCAAATACGATGATAGACCATTTTTTTAATGTAATAAAAATAAATAATAGTAGAAATTGTGATGCCTGATGCCTGACCTTTGATATTTGGTAGGAGCTTAAACTTTTCACTCCACACTCTTGCCATAAGTGCGTAAGCAATGAAGTTTGTCCATGGCAGCTTTGGGAAGTAGCAAGTAACTAATTACCAGACCTACAAAAATCCTCAAGTAAAAAGCGCATTTATAAAGTTTATTTTTCATGTTTATTAACACTAAAAATCACATTCAGTCGCCAGACTTCTTGGCGACCCCTTATAACAATATAAACATTATTGGCGAAGGTTTGTCATTAAGCCATGACTGTGCCATTGTCTCGTAGTTAGCCAGTTCGGCTGCGATTAATGAGGTTCAGGGTTCAAGTCTTAGGTCAGGTCAACAGGACAATAAATATTGGCAGTGACGTGCACTTCATAGATGCAATAAAGCACTGCCTACCCTGACCCTGATGTCTCATTATAAACCTGTATTAAAGATTGAATTGCACCTACAATATGTACGTATAATTCCTACCCTAGTACATATGTTTTCTGTGCCCTAGTTAAAGACCCTGTTTGTGAAGGTCACTGATTATATTAGTATTCAGCTTTCTAGAAAAATCTCATGAAGAGCCTGGAGTTGAAAAGTGCATGATTACAACCATGTTCTTCAGGCACGTTAAACCATCGGTCCTGCGCCTGATTTTTTTTGCGGGTCGTGTCATATATCGTACGAGAGTGAGGGAATAGTGAGCACCTTTTTTGTGCACGCTCCTCCTCCTCGCCCTCCTCTTTTCGTCATATTCCTCACTAGCTGACGCCGCGCGGTTTCACCCGCGTGGTTTCCGTTCCCGTAGAAATACTTGGATAATATATAGCCTATAGCCTTCCTCGATAAATGGGCTATCTAACACTGAATCAATTTTTCAAATCGGACCAGTAGTTCTTGAGATCGCGCGTTCAATCAAACAAACTCTTCAGCTTTATAATATTAGTAAAGATTACTGAGAGTCGTGATCCCCAACTTGCTTGCTTCTTAAGAGCGCGCAGCGTGTCGGTACGATATGGATAAAATTATGACGCCGAATTATGACTTGCACGTGAGTGAAAAGCACGGAGCGATTTACGCGCGACGCAAATTTTATGACGTGAGCGCCAAAACCATTTTTACCTAATTGCAAGTAAATTAAACAACATAACGAAAAACAAAATGGCCATGTTCATGATATATACCTAATTTTCCATACAAAACAAAAATTTAAGAAAATAAGTTTGCTTTTCCTGAGATTAAAAGCAAAATGTGAGCAAAACATGGATTTTTCAAAAAAAATAAACTATCGAGAAAAGTTTTACAAATTGTGTATTTTGTATAGTCATAACGAAGCTAACACTTTGAAATATCATTTACCCAAATATCAGGCTCCTAACTTTTCCAGAATCTGAGATCCAGAACCATTTGTAACCACCAAAATACATATTGCACACTCTTAACGATGTCGCGCCATGTGGCTCGGCTTTAGGCTTTTGTGCACGCAGTTATGCGTATATAATATCACCAGCGTAGATTCAGCTTGAGATTAGTTCAGTAGAAGAAGGCCTAGCCTAGTAGTGGACTGATAAAATATGCTGATATTAAATACTTCGCGGTCTATAGGTACCGGCAGCATATCCGCATGGCGAGTGACCCCCATTCGGCAGCACGTCGGCGGCCTTCAGACTTGTTTTGCATCTGTGCATGTGGCCGGCTTTGATGTCACATATGTAGTGATGTGGAGTGTCCGCATTTTTACCCGACTGACAATAGGGGGTTTTGTATTTTTTTTAAGAAAATTTGCAATATAAAATAAATGCCACCAATATGCCCGCCCAAAAACATCACTCCTATTTTGTTAGTTGTCGTTGCAACGACTTGCGGTAGGTACGAACGCTTTTTTTTTTATTATTATTTACAAGTTAGCCCTTGACTACACTCATCACCTGATCTCACCTGATCTCACCTGATGGTAAGTGATGATGCAGTCTAAGATGGAAGCGGGCTAACTTGTTAGGAGGAGGATGAAAATCCCCACCCCTTTCGGTTTCTACACGGCATCGTACCGGAACGCTAAAACGCTTGGCGGTACGTCTTTGTCGGTAGGGTGGTAACTAGCCACGGCCGAAGCATCCCACCAGCCAGACCTGGACAAATTAAGAAAATCTCAATCTACCCAGCCGGGGATCAAACCCGGGACCTCCGTCTTGTAAATCCACCGCGCATACCACTGCGCCACGGAGGCCGTCAAAAGTGTTCAGTGTGCTCGTGGCGTTTGAGCCGTCCACATCTCTTGTTATGTAATTCATTATGGGTTACTTGGGATAGGCGGGGAGAGTGGTTTGAGTGAAAATGAGGAGTGTTAGATATCTGTCAAAGACGCCCCTAACCCTACACACATCGTTCACAAGTGCGTGACTTCACTAAAGGTCATTCTCTGCCATTCTAGGGTCCTATTTTGGTTACAGTTTGATTTGTTAATTAAGTTGTCCTGACAAATGTTGTGAATCATAACCTTTGTTCGACATTAGTTTTCTTATTTTTGTAATCACTTTTGAGTCTTCTAAAAGTCCATATATGTATAATTTACATAAGATTATTTTGTTATAAGTAAAAGTAATCATTATAGAAACTATGAAACTTCGACATTAACAAACAACCCTACGGAAAAAATTCAAATCAACACACAGCTTTTTATTATTCACAATAATATTTTCCATCCATATATCATTAGTACAAATAACATTTCCTATTATGTATTCGTAAAACTCCATTAAAAGGTCAAAACATCTGATTTACATAACATCTTGATTTTTTATTGTACAGCGAAATATCGCAGATTGTGCATACCAATGTTGTAACTAGTTATAATAACCAACTTTCACTAGACACAAGTTAATAAACTCATATCTTATCTGCGATTCCGTTAATACGTCGCGCGTCATGTTTCAGTGATCGATATATCGATAAAAAGTACAGTGTACTGACCGCACTAGTGTTCTAGACCGAATAGGGCCACCACATAGTGTATAAAAACTGGGAATAAAAAACGTCGCAGGAATCTGCACTGTAGTCGATATACTTGGACGCGGTTTGATTTTATTATTTCTCACACGCTTGGCAAAGCGTGAAATGCTTTTCCTGCTTCTGTTATTTCTATACGCTGTTTTACCTACAAGCTTGTCAGGCAACAGCCGCGTGGCGCAGTGGGTCGATACCCTGATTTCTGCATCCACGACCGTGGGTTCTATTCCCACAACTGGAAAATATTTGTGTGATGAGAATGGGTGATTTCCAATGTATGGATGTTGGCATATGAGTACATATGAGTACATAATATTTAAATCGTCGTCGTTCGTTATCAACCCATATTCGGCTCACTGCTGAGCTCGAGTCTTGAGACACGTGATATTTAATTTCTTATAATGCACACAACTGAAAAGTTGGAGGTGCATGCCCCGGGCCGGATTCGAACCCACACCCTCCGGAATCGGAGGCAGAGTTCATATCCATTGGGCTATCACGGCTCTCCCACGGCATGGAATCAGCTATCTTAGTTGATAGTACGTACACAAGCTATGCAATTTGGGACTAGATAGATAGTGGTGTATAAATTTCACCGTAGAATTAATGCATTATCGCTTACATGACTTGTGACCGATGGTGTTGGGTAGGGTTTATTTACCTACTACCTATTCATGACACGTAAATATAATATTTAACATAATGAGAGCGTTAAGAGCGTTATTTTCCATTGCGTCGCTATTAATCGATGTATATATTATTCTCGTCTTGAGATATATCGTGTTGTACATCTTCGGCCTACTGAGCCATTTAAAACTGGCCGATGTTTCAGGAATATCCTGTAATTAACAACCAGAAATGGTCACCCTAGTCAAACATCATTCGAGGATGTCCAACTAATTGTTATTCCACGGTCGACACTCACGCCATCGCTTCGGTCCCCTTTCTCCAAATTATGTTGTTGCTATAACAAATAACAATAAAACGTATTTCTATAGGTTTTCGCGGATTTCTCTTTTGATTGGTCGATATCCATAAATACATCGAGACAGTGATTTTTGAATACAAATGGCGTGTTATTAACATTCATTCTTCTTTCACAGACTAAACGAATACCCAACCAAAGTCAACGTTTCAATACATTCATTACACAAAAAATCCTCAGTGCCAGAATCCAGAAGGATATTTCCTCAGAAATATGATAAAAAATCATATTTTCAGCATTTTTTAAGGGCCAGGGAAGAGAGGATGTGGAGATTAGGCCGACCACGCTGCTTCAGGGTGATAATGATCAATAACGATTACTATCAGATGTTAATGATAATGACCGGACTGACGGCTTGACGTGCTCTACCAGGCACGGAGCCATCCAGAAGACACTGGACCTGGACTAGAACCCAAGATTGCAGTCAAGGACTGACTTGCCTAACACAACAAGAATCATAAGTAAATCATCAGAATCGATGAACAGGCAATGTTATAACTTACGACATTAATATATAATAATTTACTTATTTTGCTATCATCCGCGAAAAGCCGACGAACGTGCTTTGTTGTAGAGTCAACATCTCCTGAGGATGCTCCGGTTTCGGGGTGAAACGTTCGTAGAGTATTTTGTCGGACCTGGGTGACGTTGTTGCATGGGTTTGTCGGCTTTTCGCGGATGATAGCAAAATAAATAAATTATTATATATTCATGATGAACTTCCGCAAAGTATCTGCTTCTATCCAATTCTTACGACATTGTTAAGCAATTACCGCGAAACTAAAAATTGTCTCGCACAAAAGCGCAGGCGCACATAAAGTGTAACTTTGCGAAGACATTTCGAAACGCAAAATAACCAAGAGCAGTGTGTTAAAAAACTATTATTACTGAATATTTCTTGGAAGAAAGAAAACCGAACCTTCTGAACCGGTGGTAGAGTCCTTACAAATAGTCAAACTTGACGTTTCAAAAGTGCTTGTAAACTGAGCCAGAGTAAAGATTGTATACTGTTGCTGAGCGTACCTACTTGAAATAAATTCGACGGCCTCCGTGGCACAGTGGTATGCGCGGTGGATTTACAAGACGAAGGTCCTGGGTTCGATCCCCGGCTGGGCAGATTAAGATTTTCTTAATTTGTCTGGCTGGTGGGAGGCTTCGGCCGCGGCTAGTTACCACCCTACCGGCAAAGACGTACCGCCAAGCGATTTAGCGTTCCGGTACGATGCTGTGTAGAAACCGAAAGGGGTGTGGATTTTCATCCTCCTCCTAACAAGTTAGCCCGCTTTCATCTTAGACTGCATCATCACTTACCATCAGGTGAGATTGTAGTCAAGGGCTGACTTGTAAAGAATAAAAAAAATGCATTTTGATTTTTAATAGCTCATAATTTCATTGATATCTAGGACTCGAACCTTGGACTTGACTAGCGAAGTCACGTAGTCTACATTTCAGTAATAAGATAACCTAATGCAGCAAGCTTCGCTATTTTGTCCACGCTTTGCGTTTCGAGAGCGAGAGTAGTTTACTCGCACGCTTCCGCCCGCGCCGTTAAGGCACTTCCACACTATACAGCCACGATCACGACCAGTAGTTAAAACGACCAGACCAGACGAAGTAGACCAGGGTCTTAGCCATGTGGTACGTCAATTCTCTCTAGTTTTCGGAGCGTAGCATTTGTATGCTAACGCTCCGAAAACTAACAAAATGTATGGGAAAGACAGATACATTGTCCATCGATGTCATTCCTATCCATTTTTTAATTTTCCAAGCGTTAGCGTTTTGTAGAAACAGAATCAGCGTGCAACATGGCTGCATGCCTAGATTAGATAAAGAAACTGAGCATTGTGATTGTTAATAAGGATATATTCATACTGGGTGAAAGTCCCTAGAAAGTGTAAGATTAAAGAAACTAAAGAAATCATATAATAAACGAGCACACATTTGGTGACATCAACCAACTAGCTAACTACCTAACTTTGCCAGCACGAATCGTTGCCTATTTGTATCTAAGAACGTCTTTTTGCGTTAAATAAGCTGCCATGCATTTCTGTATCCATACAGTTCAGAACAATAACTGCAGCAGCCCGAAAAATGGTTATATCTCGACCGGTCATGTGAGTATTTTCTACGTAAAAGAACACAAAAAATGTGATGTGATTATTGTCTAATCATGCCCGACTATTATCAAACTCAAAAGGAGTTCAGAGCTTTTGCAGGCAACGCGACTTAAACCAATACTTTCGTTTCTAAGAACCCCGTACTTAAATAGCTCGGGTGTAGTCACAAACGTCTTGACAGCATCCCAACCGTCTTTTAGTCGTGGTCGGGTCGTGGCTGCCTAGTGTAGTGTGTGAGGTGCCTAACACCGCCAGCTGCGTGAATCACACAGCTGTTTTAAACGCTGCTGCTCTTTTTTTGTACTGCGTGGTGTATTGTTCCGTTTCGAGATTTATCTTGAGCGAAATTTTCAACCTTTAAGTTACAATAGCCGTTTATTATAATCGAAAGTTAACTTTATTTCAGTTTAAATATTAAAACCCTAAACAGAAACAGTTTTGCAATGCAATGTCATTTCTTAATTAGGAAAATATAAAGTGTATTTATTATTTAATTTTTTAGAGAGTTAATTAAAAAATAAATACACTTCAGATATTTTATTTGCAGTGAAAAAAAAAACAGAAATGCGGGCGACAGGGGAGGTGACTGCGCGGGTGTGAAGTCGACCGCGCGGGGCAGAGGGAACGACTGCGCGGGTATGAAGTCGTGCGCGCGGGGTCGCAACGCACCTCCAGGCCCGCGCGGACTATCGGGAGTGTTACGAACGAATTTGCCAAGCTATAGGTATAATAATATTAATAAGCTCATGACTATAGTTGGGGTGCGCACGCGCACGCGCATGAATCACGCGCAAGGGAAGTGTAGGATTAGCGGAATAGTGGGGGAGGGCTGCGTAAACTGCGTATTTATATGCAATTTGTTACGGAGGAAGTTGCGCAAATCTGTCGATTGTGCTCGTTACAAGCAACGCTGATCAAAGTACATCTTGAATTGTTTGTTCATCTAGCCTAAGTTTAGGCTATCTTTACAGATACTTTGCTGACTCGAGTTCTAAAGTACACAATAGAGATCTTTTTGATGTAGTTCGTACAAAGATTAATATTTAAATAGAGGGATAAATAGCTTTTTTAAATAGAGGGTAGAATCTCTCTTTTACAAAGCCTGTGCTAGGCTACTTTTACGGGACTTTACTGAGGCGTATTCTAAAGTACACTGTAGGGTTCTTTTTGATGTAGTTCGTTCGAAAATTATTATTACCTAGTAATATTCAAATAGAGGGATAAATAGCTTTTTTAAATTGAGGGATAGGGATTCCTTTATTTAAAAAGCCTGTGCTAGGCTACGTTTACAGAGGCTTTACTGAGGCGTATTATAAAGTACATAGTAGAGTCATTTTTGTCCTTTTCGTAAGAAAATTATTATTACCTAGTAATATATGAATAGAGGTAAAGGGATCCCTCTATTTAAAGCAGCCTTGATACTAATAAGTAGAACTAATAAGATAAAAGAGAAGGAAACGAACAAACATGAACGAACAAAGCTGCTAACTATCAAATTATTTGACAAACACATTTAAAAGGACAAGAAGTTCAAACCCAATTCGTTAATACTTAATCAAATGTTAAACGGATTGCATTAAGTAAGTTGTTACTGTCATCATCTTCTATAAAAAGACCCAACAAAGAAATAAGTAGCAAAAAACACAGAAAAGATTAGGAGCTTGTACAAATTAATGTAAACGACTTTTTGTTACACACGGCGCTAGAGATTATAGTAGTAGGGGAGCCTGGGATGCTTAATTTGTAGTTACTACAGCGTTATTGGAATCGATTAGATTTGGTAGATAGAAATAATAAATAGTTACTTTTTTCGCTTTCAGCGGTGAGGAAAAAAACTACAGACATTAAAGACAATTTTTATTACTTTGGCTTACTAAAATCATCGGAAAACATGAGCAATTATTCAGATTATTTCATTCAAAATAAGTAAAAAATTAACCGCAATCGTGCGTCGATATCAGAAATATGAGGGTTTTATTTTGTAACTTTGGAACCCTCCCATTCCATTACGTTACGCTCAAATCGTCAGATTTTCGAAATGGATACGAAATGGATAAGCTGACGTGCTGGTTGAGTATTTCTGTAGTTTATTTTTTTTTTGGTTGCTGTTTAGAGCAACCCACCCAGTACCCACTAATATTAAGGGACTTGGTAGAGGTACTGAACAACGTGCAAGGTATACTCTCTTATGTTCATCTGTCGCGCTCGAGTAACTGCACACATCCCCTCTTCGCCTCCCATACTATAGTGTGGAAACTAATAATCCATCCATCGTACTACTTGATCCAAAGTCTACTTAGTTCGCTACTGTTTATTTATCTAGAAATAGCAAGAAGCAGAAGCGACCGATAATAGACATTATAGCCTATGGGATGTTAATACTAAACTAATATTTGCGATGAAGGAGGCTAATACAGTCTAGTTTCCTTTGCAGCTCTAGACTATATTTAACTTTAAAAAAAAAGCTACAATAATCTTCAGAAAGTACAAGCAATATTATGTTTTATATCTTGGGTAATTAGAGCTAAATTAATGTGCACAATACACTCCCCGTGCGAGGAAGGAACTTCATTACATTCGTCGACACGACCCGGATGGTAATGACGACATTATGCCAGGTCACACTTTTAAAATTAACACATTATAATGTCAACGACACATAAATAGACTGCACCTACAGGAGATAACACATTTTTAAAACCAACTCTACGTAGGTAATACTAGTTTTAATAAATAAGACGCTCAAGAGACTATAGGGTTCTCAAAAAATCTCTTTTACAATAAATTCTCAGTAGCTGCACGAAGTTGAGAAATCAGTGATTTACACCCCTAGTGCCTTGTTAGTGGAACAAAATGATGAACGTAGCGTACCAAGGGGTAGGTCGTTATGCTTCCAAGCCATCTTCCAGACTGCAATGCAGATAACAAAATATTTGTCCACAAAAAATTGTCCCACTACGAGGTTACCACTTGATTTTAAACTAGCCGACGCCTCGCGGTTCAGCCACGTAGCTCCCGTTCCCGTGAGTACGGGGATAAAATATAGCCTATGACACTCACAAATAACGTGGCTTCCTAGTGGTAAAAGAATTTTCCAATTCAGTTAAGTAGATCCAGAGATTACCCTCTACATTCAGACTAATTACATAGACAAGTATCGCACCTTAGTTAACGAACAAAATTGTCTGTAATTTTTTGAGAGAGACGAGATTACTTTAAGTTTAAATATAATAAATACTATACTAGAATTTGTTGACCGTTTTTTACACCATTCAACTACACAAAAAGGTATTTTTACGGACCTCTTTACACGACAAACTCGATTACAACTATGAAACATCGATACTATAGAGACAGTTTTTATATACGCATTAGATCGTTGATCATATACTTTGACTGAAAAGTAACGTATAGCGAGGTAGGTCTTTATTTAATTAGTTAACATCACAAACTTTACCTTTTTATAATATTAGTTTTAAATATATTTCTATATTAAAATATTGACCGTAACTGGAAGCTTTATATTGAGAGTAGCATTTCCGTTTCCGTCGATTTCATACCAGTTTTCGTACTTTTATTGACGTCACGTCTGGCTATGTGGCGCCACCTGGCGGTGTCGGGCTCGGGAAGTTTCGTAAATCGCTGAGCGCGACTTTAGCTCATTGGCGTTTTGTTTACCGTCGAAGCAACATCTTGCAATCAGTTGGTACCCGACATTGCAAGATAAAGTGTAATAAGTGAAGTGAATTCGCTGTGAGTACTTTATATTTTATTACGTTGTAATACGTTGTAATTATTACGTTGTAACATACAACGTTAATGTAATTAACGTTAAATTATGTAAAATTTCAAATTTCATTTGAAAATAGTACGTGATCATTATTTTAACGGTTTTTCCGTTCGGATCACTACTTCATGTGTTTGAAAGTCTTGCTTTTTTGCAAATGTTTTCGTACTTGCATGTATATAATAATATTTTCTTTGTAGTGATTTTTCAACAGTTAAAATAGTATTAAAAGTGGCGGGGCCCAGCGGGCTTCCTAAAAATGTGAACTCAGAAACCAAAGTGAACGTTCTAGCAATAGACTGTTGTCTAACATATATACTGCAAAACGAACGCGTGGCCAGTGGCTTTCGTTTCAAAGGAGTACATAAATTACGAATGCTCGAAGACAAGTTAGACAAAGAGTTTTTGGAAGTTACTCAAACATATTGTTACTTCAATTCAAACCGGCATTGAAAAAAGGTTCACAAATCCCGCCAGAATTTAGCACAGGAATTTTGATTGGATGTAAATTACTGGCCTTATAAATCGCCACCCCACGCAGGGGCAAGGCGTAGTCACTGTTAACGTCGCTGGACACATTTGCAGTCAAATATAGGTCTAATAGATTACCGCCCCTCGCGGGGGCAAGGTATACACAGTTTTTAACGTTCCTGGACGTATTTGCAAAACCAACTTACTGAGTAAGGTATAGAAAGTTTAAATATTCCTAGACGTATTTGCACAGTCAAATACCGGACTAATAGATTACCGCCCCTCATGGGGACGAAGTTATAGAAAGTGTTAACATTCCTAGACGTATTTCCAGTCAAATACTGAGGATCGCCGTCCCTCGCAAGGGCAAGGCACGAATAGTGTTGAAATTTCATCACGTAGAACACATAACACGGAATATACATACAATGCGCAAATGCTCATGCACAGCCATGCTTGCATGATAATTACAACCCACCCTCGCGGGGTGTTTATCTCTTTATATAAATTATTCAAATACCGGTGTCCTTGATCGCCACCGTCGCGGGCGTATGCATGAAGAGTAATGTTCCATCGCGTGGAACATACAACACGGAATATACATATCTGTAATGCGCGCACACGTTCATGCACAGCCTTGCTTGCATGATCAATACAATCCACCCTCGCGGGGTGTTTATCAACGATGTATGGATACGAATATCTTATTTATCTATATAAATTATTAAAATACCCGTGTCGATGTCGTGTGTGTGATCGCCACCCCTCGCGAGGGTAATGCATGAAAAATGTTAAGATTCCATCGCTTGGAACGCTTGCGCAGCCTTTCTTGTATGATCATTATAATCCACTCTCGCGGGGTGTTTATCAGCAATGTACAAGAAGGTTGATAATAAAGACCAAAATAGTGAATAGGCCAACTAGATTTGTAACCAATGGGTGAATTAATTACTTTGTAACAATGGCGTAAAAATCTGATGAACGAAAGCGTCAGATTAAAACATTATGTACATTTTGGTATAAAGGTTAAAGGCAGGAAACTTATTTTTCCGAATACATCAAAGTTTTCTAAAGGTATTACTGGATGTATACAGTTTATTATTTGCAAAATTTATAACCATACTCCAGGTTTCATAAAACTTAGAAACAAACGAAAAGGTAAAACATATTATGATACCCTCCGTCACCTAGCAAATGTAGAAAAATGCATAAGCGGTAACATAAAAATTTCTATTAAAACAAAGGATTCTAAATGAATCCTTTTTCAGGGGCTCGAGGCCCATCAAGGGTATTATGTATGCTTTAAAGTTTAATGCATCCAGAAAACCTAAAGTATTTTGAGATAGACTTCATTTCAAGCGGTCTTTTTCGCCACCTTTTTCACCACCTTTTTCAATGGGAGAAAATGGTGGCACCAGAAACGTACAGAGGTTAATCTGAGGTTATCTCCTACCGTTCTCTCGAATAACCTCGTGTTTTTCTTAATCTATATGGAACAGCGTTCCACACTCCTGTTTTGGAAGAAATATCAACAATTGTCTACTTAATGAAATACAAAGGATCATAAAAGCACCATGCTCTGTTGTTAATACTGAAGCCGGACCAATATTTAACCTCATTTCCACTTGCTAAATACGTACAGCATCAAAAACTCAGTTTGAAGAATAGACACAAGCCTACTTGCATGTGTATGTAATAAAATCCCAAAGGTGCTTCCTACGTTTTGTATACAGGGAATTGTTGGACATTACTTCCTTGTCATTAGAACTATGCATGTCTCTTTCTCAAATACTTTCTCAATGCTATCGAATTCGCAGCATATTTTGATATGTAGAATTAAGAATAGACAATTTTATCATTTACTAAGAAAATAGTACGAAGCGTAGATGTAGACTATATCGAAAACTTGCCCGTTACCAGTGAATGAATGAATGACCTTGTTTAATATAATTAGACTACCTACTTCACTGACACCCTCAGCCAGTGTTTTTGTTAGTAGCAGATGCCTTTGACCACGCTTGGGCAGCGTTACTAAACATTCACCCTCTGAGGTATTCATGGTCACGAGAGGAATAGGTTCTGCATTCCAATAAAAAGGGAATGTATGTCATACTACTCGTATATGCCCCTAGAATCAAACTCACCTCCTAAGCAACATTCAATTGGACAAAATGACTGCCGTTACATATTACGGAGGAAAAGAGAAATGAGTTTAAATATAGAATATAACAGTTAAAATTGCAAGATCTTTATGTCTAGTAACCTTAATTAGACTATCACTAAGTTCACAACAGTACACAATAGTATACGCGGCAGGAACAACAAGCATGCAAATCACTTGTTATACAACATCGCCATCTTCCATACTTGGCGCTTTCATTACTGTAGCATAGAAAAAGTGATTATGAAATAGGCTATGTCGGTGACTGATCTATTCTGATCTGACTCATTAAATAAGGTACACGTAGTCCATGATTACTTGTACGTATCCCGAGATGTAACTTACGCTCAAGTTGTTTTATACGATGTGTACAGTGTGTATAGGGAATTTCCCACTTGCTTTATGGTATCGCCACCACTTACACTGATTCTCAGAGAATCATCAGAATCGGTTGACAGGAATATATTTAATAGCCTTGATAAGAGTAAGTCTTATGTCATTTGGATCTCAGATTCCGAGTGCTAGCAGTACCGATAATTCTATAGAATGAAGACAAATTTATTATAATCACGACAACGGACTTAGCAGTTACAAAACTGTTAGAGGTAGTCTTCAAGAAATATGGGAATACCTGAAATTATTTTTAATTTCCTGTCAAAACTTAAAAATTGGCTTGTGTAGTGTTTGTCTAAAAGTAAAAGTTTTAGTACATTATATGACCTAATGACTAAGAACTGACTCAGTTTAAGTTTCTTGAATCTTCAAGTAACCTACTTAAGAGATCAATAACTTTGTAAAGCATATCCTTAAATTCATACCAAATTGTTAAGAAAGCCTAAAAATTCCATGCCACCAGTTTGGAATGTCAGTAACTTCTTAATAAGTTATTTTTTCAATAGTTATATTTTTGTGGGTACACTCTGAAAGGCGTGTATAGGACCTAACATTACTTATTATAGGGATAACATAGTATAAAATCTGATGATTTTATTTAATTTTGGCCGCAATTTGGCTCAAAAACCGATAGAAGTATTTACTCTGGCTGGAAATTATTTGTAAATAAAATAATCACTATCATAATTTTTCTTTAGGAAATAATAAGTCTATTTCATTATTAAATAAAATAACTATCCACTACGACTAAATGCAGCAAGAATTAATATTAATTTCTTTGTAATAATTTTTTTTTTTTTTTTTAAAAACCGCCTCGCATATGGTTATAGCAGAATGAGTAAAGAATCACGTAAGAAATCTTCATAACGACTATATCGGTCAGCAGTGTTTTTCCTAAATAATTAAGTGTAAATATCAATTATATGAGGAAATCCCTAAAAAGTATTGAACTCCAATCCACAAAATGTATGGTATGTTTTTAGTTCATTGATTTATTTTTGAATGTGTTGAGAGTTGGAGTCGCGAGATGAACGAAATCACGTTAAGCACTGCTAACTGTTCTATTTATTAATATTTGTAAAATATATTAAATGGCTGATGACATATTATGACACTTGAATGTCAAAGAGTTGACAGTTTGAATAAATAATATCCACAGACAATAGATACTTGTTACTGGCTACCATTGTACATGGAATATTGTATTATGCACAGACATAGTAAGTCAAACTTCGTTACTAGCTTGTTCTCTAAATAAAGCCTAATCGAATTAGAGATAATATTGTTATAAAAAGTTTTATTTTAATAATCACATTGGCGAAATAATACCATAATGTGGCGTCACCAGGCGAAAACAAACAGGCTCTCAATATAAAGCTTCCAGTTACGGTCAATATTTTAATAGCAGCGTTTTACCTGAAATAAAACGCATATTAAAATACTTACCTCACTGGAAGCTTTAAGTAATTCCTGCCTGGTGATATATTGAGCCAATGAGCTAAAGTCGCGCTCAGCGATTTACGAAACTTCCCGAGCCCGACACCGCCAGGTGGCGCCACATAGCCAGACGTGACGTCAATAAAAGTACGAAAACTGGTATGAAATCGACGGAAACGGAAATGCTACTCTCAATATAAAGCTTCCAGTGAGGTAAGTATTTTAATATGCGTTTTATTTCAGGTAAAACGCTGCTATTTATTTTGCAATTCGCTCATAAGTTGTGAGTTTTTGTTTTAAAACTCACGTCTCTCAAAGAAAAAAATAGTAGATACCTACAAGCAATACCGGTACGAGAAATGACCGTGTCGTAGATTATAAGTACACTCATAGTACTCAGACGCGTGGACTTCCTGCGAGTTCTCTCACATACGAGTATAAGGGTGCTTTTCCACCAGAGACGTGCTACGCTACGTTGCTATGCACATAGCAGGCATCCATACCACGCATTCTTCCTTAGAAAAACATATTTTAGTTGAATCTGTTTCCACCAGTGCTAAGCTATGTGCACCAATGAATATGATTGGTAAATATCAAACGCATCCATAGCAACGTAGCGTACCACATCTCTAGTGGAAACGCACCCTAATTCGCACGTAACGCAATTAACACGGGCTTTGGTTTTCTTGGAAGGATTAACAGGATTTTATCAGTGTGTGTACTTGTTTGGCTAACAGAGGGTTAAGCTAATACCAGCTGGCCTATTCACTACTTTGGTCTTTATTACCAACCTATTAAAATAAACATCAAATAAATGGTGATGATGACTAGGTTTGAATATATTGATTTTTATGATATATTCGGGTAAATAAGGTCAATGTTAACTAATTTATACATAAAAAGCAAAGATTGACTGGATATTTGCAAAATAAATAAGATTATAAAATTTCAAAATCTATTAAATTTTTTTTATCGTAATTAGATGAAAATTTATTCAGTTTTAGCTTCCTTACATTAAATGTGACATTTTTCAATAAATGAATTATAAACATAAACGCACAAATAACAAAGATATTAGTAATTTTGTTTGAACGCCCATGCAAACCTAACGATCAGCGAGCCAACGACGTCACTAAATCGTGCTATTTTGTATGGAGCGTTTTTCAGGGATCCGCGGCAGCGCCGCAAATCTGACCCTTTAAGTCCCTGTAGCTCCGAAAGTAATGATCGCAGATACCCTGTTACTTTTACAAAATTGCTTTGATATTAGTATACTCTTAATTTATATACAATTTAAAAAACTGTCATCATCCCTATTGTCAAAATGTCATTTTCCTACTGTGTGATATACACCAGTAAGCACCGGATGACATTTTTACACAGAATCTCAGTTTCGTATATGTCAACTAGCATACATCACAAATAGTGAATAAGCCTGCAGCATCTATCACTAATAGTAGTGTTAAACCATCCCATAGAAATAATTAAAATGAATTGCACACAGTTACTTGCCAAATAAAGAGCCGTGATAGCCCAGTGGATATGACCTTTGCCTCCGATTCCGGAGGGTGTAGGTTCGAATCCGGTCCGGGGCACCTACAACTTTTCAGTTGTGTGCATTTTAAGAAATTAAATATCACGTGTCTCAATCGGTGAAGGGAAACAACGTGAGGAAACCTGCATACCAGAGAATTACCTTAATTCTCTGCGTGTGTGAAGTCTGCCAATCCGCATTGGGCCAGCGTGGTGGACTATTGGCCTAACCCCTCTCATTCTGAGAGGAGACTCGAGCTCAGCAGTGAGCCGAATATGTGTTGATGACGTGACTTGCCAATACATAGTTAGTTTAAAATGAAGTCGTTTCCTAAGTAAACTCGCTTCTAATGATCTCGTAAACTATTCAATGGATTTTAATGTAGTTTTCTGCATACAGAGTGACAGACATTTGCTATCTACAGGTCACGTGATTAAGATCTGTCATACCCATACATTTTTCTAGTTTGCGAAGCGTTAGCGATCGTAGAAAGAGAATCGCCGTGCCACATGGCTAGGGGGGCTGTAGTGTATCGTGCAAATCTGGAGCGGACCGCTAGTATATAATGGTAGTATATAAATACATACAAAGGGTTTATTTAACGCATAAATGGACATCCACATTTTGTTAGCGGAAATGATAACGGATACGACCAAATTATTATGATGACGTCACTTATTCATTATAATGGCAAGCAAAAATAATTTACGATATTGAATATAGTTATTATGCTTATAGATAATGCCATATGTATTCTGTGATAATGACATGATAGGGTAAAGTACCTCTGCCTTCGATTTGGAGGAGGGTGTAGGTTCGAATCCGGTCCGAGACATGCACATCCAACTTTTCAGTTATGTGCATTTTAAGAAATTTAATATCACGTGTCTCAATTCGTGAAGGAAAAATATCGTAAGGAAACCTGCATTCCTGAGAATTATCTTAATTCTCTACGTGTGTGGAGTCTTCCAATCCGCATTGGGCCAGCGTGGTGGACTATTGGCCTAACCCCTCTCATTCTGAGAGGATACTCGTGCTCAATAGTGATCCGGGTTGTTCATGATGAAAGTTTGTGATATTGTAGCGGCTAATCTGTGGACCTACTGAACCGATTTTTAAATTCTTTTACTAATAAAAAGCCATGTTATTTGTGATAATCATAAGCTATATTTACGCGAGTAAAACCGCAGGGCGTCTGCTTGTATAGAAATATAGGCAATGATATTAAATACTGTTAGATGTGTTACTAGCGCATGAAAAATGAGGCGCTCAAAAAAGGAAACTTATACACAACTCAAAGTTAGTTGTGGTCAACAACGAACGTTATTTAAACAAATGATACCTAAATATCGTCTACAATGTCGAGTTGTGTGATCAGGAAGTGTAAGAACTATATATACATAAATATATAACGGAATTAAGGACTAGTTCGGACTACTTTAGTATTTTAGTCGAGTACGAACGATTTTTGGGCGGTAAATCCACCGACCACAATCCGAACCACCACCCCTCGGTAATGAGTCCGACCGCTCTTACCGTTGAGCTATTGAGGCTTTAAAATTGCGCATGTATGCGCTCAATGTTGTAGCCTAATATTTGGTTTACTTTTTGCGGTGATTTTGTAGGGACGTAACCGATCTTATAGTATAAAATTATCATTGAATATAGGTATTAGAAATGTACACACTCGAGCAGACGAAGTTCGAAAATGGATACGTAAGACGTAATGTAATACTATGCGCGGTACGGCCGGTCGTTTCCTATTACCTTACCATATGGGGAAACAATATGACACTACAAATTCCTTTAGGGTTTCTGCAACATTATTAACACTAGCTCAGGTTTTTAAGCTGCTACAATATTTCGAAACTAAGACAAAATATCTGACGTTATTTTTTGTAAAATTAAAAAAAATAATTACTATGTTCTAAGTACTTAAGTACCTATGTAGAAATTGTTTGTGCGAAGTGTTTTTGCGTACATTAAGATAAAATTTTTACTCATATAAAATAAAATGATTCCGCTGATTAAAAAAGAGGAGAAAAGTTGCAGAAGAAATTAAATACTCGTAAAATAAATATTATTATAGAAGCCATAACTGAGAATAAAAATATAATAGATAGAGATTAAGAACCGGGTATTCAATATTTAGTGCCCAAATACATATACGATTTGACATTTGTTATTTGAAAACGTTCAGTCATCATCATCATCATCATCATATCAGCCGATGGACGTCCACTGCAGGACATAGGCCTTTTGTAGGGACTTCCAAACATCACGATACTGAGCCAACTGCATCCAGCGAATCCCTGCGACTCGCTTGATGTCGTCAGTCCACCTGGTGGGGGGTCGGCCAACACTGCGCTTACTAGTGCGGGGTCGCCATTCCAGCACTTTGGGACCCCAACGTCCATCGGCTCTTCGCACTATGTGCCCCGCCCATTGCCACTTCAGCTTCGCAACTCGTTGAGCTATGACGGTGACTTTGGTTCTTCTGCGGATCTCCTCATTTCTGATTCGATCACGCAGAGATACTCCTAACATAGCTCGTTCCATTGCCCGCTGTGTGACTCTGAGCCTTCTTATGAGGCCCATAGTTAGCGACCAAGTCTCGGAACCATAGGTCATCACTGGCAACACGCACTGTTCGAAGACTTTTGTCTTCAGGCACTGAGGAATTTCGGACGAAAAGATGTCGCGAAGTTTCCCGAATGCAGCCCAGCCGAGTTGGATTCGACGGTTCACCTCTTTCTCGAAATTGGACCTACCTAACTGGATCATATGTCCTAGGTATATGTATTCGTCTACAATTTCGAGTGCAGCGTTCTCAACTATAACTGGGTGGAGCGATACATGAGCATTACACATTATTTTTGTTTTGCCCATGTTCATTTTCAGGCCCACCTGTTGAGAAACGCTACTGAGGTCATTGAGCATGGCACTAAGGTCATCCAGAGTCTGTGCCATGATGACTACATCATCCGCGAACCGCAGTTGAGTGATGTACTCGCCATTGATGTTGATGCCAAGTCCGCCCCAGTCCAGAAGCTTAAAGACGTCTTCCAATGCGGCGGTAAATAGCTTCGGAGAGATCACATCTCCCTGACGCACTCCTCGCTGCAACTGGATTGGCCTCGTATTCTGATCCTGAATACGGACTGACATAGTGGCGTTTTCGTACAAGCACTTCAACGCTTGGATATACCTGTAATCAATTCGGCATCTCTGCAATGACCTTAGCACAGCCCAGGTTTCCACCGAATCGAAGGCTTTCTCATAGTCCACAAACTCTAAGCAAAGTGGCTGGTTATACTCGTGAGTCTTCTGTATTACCTGCCGCAGCGTATGGATGTGGTCTATGGTGCTAAAGCCTTTTCGGAAACCGGCTTGTTCGGGAGGCTGGAAGTCGTCAAACCTATTAGCGAGACGATTCGTAATGACTCTCGAGAACAATTTGTAAACATGGCTTAGCAGCGAGATGGGTCTGTAATTCTTCAGCAAGGTGTTGTCACCTTTTTTGAAGAACAGAACCACCACGCTCCTATGCCACGCCTCAGGCGTCGTGCCCTCGTGAATGACGGAATTGAACAATCGCTGAAGGACTTTAAGTATCGGTTTTCCACCCGCTTTCAGGAGTTCTGCTGTGATTCCGTCCTCACCTGGCGCCTTATTGTTCTTCAGTTGTTTGAGAGCCACACTAATCTCGTATAGGCTGACGTCCGTGGTTTAAACGTTCAGTGGTTTTATAAAATTCAATACATTGATTTTCAAAATAATGAACAAGTACAAATTACTCGTACAACAGAAATCTTTATTATAATTACAGATATGGCACCATTTTTTATGTCACAAATTATAAAAACTAGCTACACTGCTGCTTTACAATTGGCTCTAAAGCTCTACAATGGATACTTGAATTTCCCAATCACAAATTATAGAATGCTACAAATACTTGCCAACCAAGGCAGTTTCATTCGAATCACGATTACAAGAGAAATTGCGAAGGCAGTGGGATTACAAAAAGGCGAGCCAGATCATCTGAGGGGTACAATGAAACAAGAAGTATTCTCCAATGAAAAAGTGGTCTTGACAATCGACGATCGGGATCGAGTAATAGCACGTAGCTCAGGGAGTTGGCGACAGTATTTTTAAAATGAACTCGACACCAGGAAAAATGTTCAGCGCTATGTTTCTAATTTCAAATCTTTTATATGTACAATCTAATAAAAGTTGTTATCTATCTAAGCTTATAATAAAACTAAAGATTATGTTCGTTTCTGTCATTTTGTGCAACTTTTACAATTGTGATCGACCAATAAACGATGTATTTATTGTTACACTTACGCTAATCTCTGTAATCACTGTATTTAAATTTATTTCATTTACATTAAAGCGGGTGAAATCCGTGGCCTTCGTCTCAGATTACATGTATAAACTCGAAAATTAATGTAGGTACGCCTTGAGAATACCAGTTAGAGTTTGTTTTTAGAGAAAATGTGACAACGCATGATCATCATAATCATCATAGGAGCTGTCATGGGTAGATGTGGTTCGGAAAATCAATTTTCTCTATCAAAGATAATAAAGTCCATTTCTTCAAACGATTATACGTAAAGTACTTCTGTCCTAAGTCCTAAGAACGATGAAATCATCGACCCAAATTGCCGCCAGCTCCCTAGCTACAGAGAGCCAGAGCGCGTGATTTATATTCCAGACTTAATCTTTTTGTTCGGCCTCTTTGTCTTAGCAGTTGACTAAGTTATTAATTCCATTCATAGAGACATTCTGTGGCTGGCAAACAAAGAGATAATTGTTATACATAACACTGGCTAATGTATGCAGATATAGGCAGTCCACGCTTGACGATGATAATACAATCTTTGACGATGGAATTTAATAATACTATCCATGTAGTTCAGGACCATTGTGGTTGAAGTCCCTAAATAAATCCTATGTACTGAAGTTGATCAGCGACTTTTATGATGATGATTTGATATCGCCCCCTTTGATTTGACCCATTCAAAACGATTCAAACCATTGTCTAATCTGGATAATATCGAACTGGAATCGTCTCCTAAAAGTATAAAAAATTTTAGTAGGGTTGGGAGTACTCGTCTATGTTAACAAGAACCGCAAAACAGTTATGGTCCTGCCAATGCATAAATTTAGTGCTATGTGCTAAAACAAAAAGGTTAATAATGAACTTTTTAACTACAAACTGATTGGAGGCAATTGGATTGGCTTTCATCTTCACACAAGAAGTAAATTTTTGTATTTATAAGTAAGATGTAAAAGATAAGTAAGCAGTTAATTTGTTTTCACTGTCAACAACCTGACGAAAACCTGTCAAGCGCAAACATGGTTTAAAGGCCTTATAAAAACCAATGTTACTATTCTCAATCATTCGTATCTTTACCCATTTCGTAAGTACCCTACGCCTAGGTTTCATGTCACACAGCGTCCCAATTTGGAAGGAACGTGCGGTTCTAAATATAGTCACTGTGAACAGTGGAGGGGAATTTGGTGGTTCAAGGACCTCGCGAACCGGCCTGTGTCTCAATTATATAGGCATTTATTTAGACCAGACAGGTTTAGGGATAACAATCGATCGCTAATATGATACTTCACGCATGAGTCACATGGTGAACCATGGTGTTTTGAATCTTTTGTTTGCATTCTATTCTCATGAGGTATAGCTTCGTTTATATTTTAACATAAAACATAATTGTAACATCAACGTTAATCTTTAGTATGTTTGAAACTTGGCAATTTTTTGGGGAATTGTTTTTATTTTGTTTTTGACCACGGATAATAATTTTTGATTTTATAAAACTTCTAATCAACTAATTGGTCTTTTTTAACAACACTGAGTAAATATATTTTAAAGAAAGCGTCAAATAAGGATTTTTTTATCACTTGCGAGTATAAATCTTCATGAAAATTTAGTGACTGTGTGACGGATTTTTGGTAAGTTACCAACATTTTAAGAACTTTAAACAAAATCAAAATCTGGGCACCTTGACACCGCGCAGTCTTGTCTACCTTAGTGTGATTTTCTAAAGCGTGAAGTCGGAAGCTCGTGAAGAAGTTCCTGAATGAAGCAAGCAAGGTCAATGAACAGTAAATGAAGTTGAATGAAGAAGTGACGGAGCGAGTCTCCTGGCGAATCCAAATTATAAAATAGTAATAAAATGTACTTGAATGGATGTCCCTGGATATATGTTCATCATCATCATCATTATCAGCCGATAGACGTCCACTACTGGTCATAGATCTCTTGCATGGACCTGGATATAAGTTACTGAAGGCAAATCTGCTTTCCAAGCCGGTGGTACTCTACAACTACTGCTCACTGACACCCTTTACTTTTAAAGTCCTTGCAGATAACCCTAGATAAATAAATAACATCTAATTGAACAACAGCCACAATAGTCATTTAAACACCGAAGGCGCCACATTAATCCGCATATCCATGATAATTAAACATTTTAATTCCCGAGTAGATACTTATTTGCTTAGCTAATCCATTATGAGCTTGTTATCCTGAGGTTTATATTCGAAGCCATACTTCACAGTGTCATTGGATATTATGTAAGTGCGTCTCGTTGGCAGTCGCCCAAGTTTATTAATGTCTCCAACGGCGTAAACCTTAAATGCACTATGCAGCATCCTTTGTAGTTCGCACTTAGCTGTTTCTATGAGTCAGTTCTATTCCGAACAATACATAGCTTCAGGTATTGCACAAATTACTGATAAGTAATATATTTTATGTTTTTTCTTTGTTTCTTACGTTTAGCTAATATATTTTATTCGAAATTTTGGGTAGAAGTATGAATGAATGCTGAACGGATCTGGATGTGTTTTAGCATAAAGATCACATAGAGATAGATTAGATTTGAAAATACTTCATTGTTTACCTTTGTCTCAATTCCAACAGGAACACAGCAGATATAAAATAATTATGTTCTTACTTTTGCTCGGCTAGATAGAGTTTGTAATAGAACTGTTGCACGACATTAATCCTGTGTGCATATCTCTTTATTTAAAACTATACAGAATATAATATTAATAACAATTGCTAATGCGCCCTGCATTAGCAATTGTTATCAATACTATTCACGCAACACTGAAATACACCAATACTTGGAAATAGCAACAGTTCAGGAAGAGATAAATAAGCATAAAATGCAACATCAGGAACGCTTGTTGAAACATCCAAACCTTGAGGCTTGAGGGCTATTGACTGCTGATAGAGTCGAAAGGTTTTTTTTTAAAAAAAAGCAAAATGAGTCAAAAGGTTAAAACGGACAGACGTGCTCGACTCAATGCAGACTTGAGGACAGTGGTCCCCAGTTACGTTAGTTGGTCTGCTTACGCTATTTTTTCCTAACACTAATCCGCTCTGTGGTTTCAGATCAAACCTAGAAAAAAAAACTATACTATAGGCTAGAGCTAGAGAAGAATACGGTAATCACACTATTGATATTACAAAAGAATATCAATACTGAAATGTTAAAAGCAAAAGAATTGAAGAAGGGGAATGGTACTATTCCATAAGCAATTAATATTTACCAACAGAATTGTCTGAAAGTGAAAACTTTCACATTACGTTCATAAGGTATCAAACATCAATGAAGCAAAACATTAATTACCAATACCAATGCATGTGTAAGTTAATTTATTCTTTATTCAATACAACGAACGTAAAGAACACTTAGCACGCTTTTTAATCATAGTTAAGGACTTACCTATGATTAAAACGCGTGCTAAGTGTTGTTAAGTTATCATTAAGATAAAGAAAAATTAAATTATAGTAGGGTAACAACAATTCACAATTGTGAATTAATTAACCTTGAGTCGAGTATTTAAATGATAGGGACATATTACTTGGGAGGCAAAATTTGTTTTCTATAGATCCTCAATGTCACTCCAGTACATCGATTCTTTATCATACTTAATGCAAGATGAGGATTAAGTGATTGGTTTATTTTGCTATTCTCCGTGAAAAACCGACAAATCGATGATCTGAGTGACGTTGATGCTTGGATTCGTCGGTTTTTTATGGAGCCTAGCACTTAAGTACATTATTTGTATTTAGATAGATAAGTATAGGTAGGTGTGTGTGTGTTTTTTCTGACGCATGATATTTTGAGTCAACTGAGTTCAGTTTCATGACTCAAGACTATTTCAGTCAGGAAGCGTAACTTATTTCTTTTTTCATAAGAAAATCAATTCGCTATAAAATAAATAAAATAATCCTTTCCTAATTAAGTAATTATTTTACAATTAAAAAAATGTACAAATATAAATATTAGCCAAAACAATTGAGTATTAAAAAAATGCTTTTTCTATAGTTTTTAGCCCCAAAACTCTATGGTATAATAAAAACTCCATGAATTTATATTTTAACACAGATCTTACATATTTGCCTTCAATTGATATCCTATTTTACGATTTATCATCTGACCACCATGGTCGAAGACCTATGAATTTGTAATATCTCATATGTCTGAGATGTTTCCTCGCGATCCTTGTCAATATTCTAATGGATAAAGTTATTGGCAAAGCTATTTTTTCCACTCCCACTTCGTAATCTACTCAATATAACTTAAACCATATCACAAAGCTAATCATTCCTACAGATCGTTTGGTAACGTTCATTACCACACGGGTAAACCGTGCTACAATGATTATTTTTATTTCTAAATAGCTCCATCGTATAAGCTACAAAAATTCAGGCTTCCTTATAAGAGACAAAATCTAGGAGGCCACGCCGAGACTAAATCTAGAAGACCACGCCCAACGTGATTTTATATTTTTTAACAAGTTTTGTTAATTATTTTATTTATTTATTTATTTATTATTTTTAATCATGTTTGTAGAAAAAGTATGGTATCGTATGCACGTAATTAGCTATTGTAGTACTCGTGCTACAAAGCGGCATACAATATAACAAACATGTTACAAATAAGTTGTAACTTTAGTGTTGTTATCTTGATGTCTACGACTGATACATACAATTGTGAACTGTTTTTCCGGTGAGAAAGAAATTACTTGTGTTTCCTTTTCGATGACTGAAATAATATGAGTCAATACAGTTGACTCAAAATACCGTGCGTCAGAACAACCTATATTATCTGAAATCTATGATTTCAGATAATATAGGTATTTCAGAGTATTTTACCTATCTGTATACTTACCTATCTGTATAAATGTACTTGTAATCCTTAATAAAATCATTTTAAAGATCATCACCTTCTTATTGTCACAATCAGGTTTAACGATTATCTTTTAAGTCGCAGTAAAGAAAACTTGCTAAAAGTCAAACGAAATTGTTTAATAATACTTTAGTCCTCCGCTAAAAGCATTAGCTTTAAGCAATGTCTGTTCTGTGAGTCCTCCTTTTACGTCATAAGTATCCATCATTGAATACGCGATATCTCCAAATTGGAGATCTTTTCGAATTTTACGGACGGATACGGAATACGGATTGTGCATCTGTATTCTGCACAATTGCACAACCCTTGATATACTTAATTGGCACTGCAGCTATAGGTATCTGATAACAAATTGTTGGATTCGGATTTGGGAGCGGATAAAGTCTTAGACACTAGTGTATTTAGGATTAGACAAGGTCTATGTGACTTACAATACCTGGAACTAGTGATTCAGGTCTTACTCATGCTAAACATTAACAACTAGAACGAATTGCACACTTTATCACCAGGCTTATACGTAATCTTTGTACTTAAGTGTGATTTTTTTATTTATAAATATGATCACTCTTGATGTTAAATGATTATGCAGTTCAAAATGATAGTACTGATTGGGAAGAATAGTTTATCTATCTATACGTACTCATAAAATAAAGAGGTAAAGTTTGTGAGGTTGTAGGGGATAATCTCTGGACCGATTTCGAAAATTCTTTTGCGATAGACTACGAGTATGGTTTTGTTCCCCATATTTCCAAGGGAACGAGAACTACACGGGTGTAACCACGGGTCGTCGGCTAGTTAGCGATAAGGTAACACAATGACATAATCGCCAACATTATAGCTGTAGCTGGATTTACAGGTGTAGCGAGAATGCAAGTGATTTTACCAACATCGCGTGTACTTTGAATGCCGACGACGCATGAATATTGAACATTTAAAACATTATTTTGCAAAAAAAAAATGTGTGCAAACGACCAGACTACGGTATTCGTGCATATCTGTTTTAAACGCTGGTGTTCTTTCACCCTGGAATTCTTAAAGTAAGCTAAAGTTTTATAATCAACTTCAACGTACTTTCAGTGTGAATACGGGCATGAAACATAGCCAATGACATTCACAAATAAGGTGGCTATCTATTGGTAAAAGAATTTCCAAAATCGGTTTAGCAAATCCAGAGATTATCCCCTACAACCTTACAAATATTGGCATAGAATAAGACTAAAAGACGCGTGGAAGTGAACGCATGAAGATTTGCTGTTTTTGCTATATTTTTCATGGATGCTGCGCTCCTATTGGTCATAGGGATAACCCTAAATAGTCCAGGCTTCAAGGTCTTCTTGATCTTCCAGACTTCGTAAAATCAAGTGATTAACCTTATTATTTTAAATATTCAGAGGCATGTTTGTTATCGGTGCACCGATGTCTCGAAGATTGCCCACCACCATGATTCGCTATGTTTATAGTTTGTACAATAAACACCCAAAGACATTTTATAACAAATACACCTAGTTTAAGCTGAATGGTCAATTATAAATGTTTTGTTCCTGGGCCAAAGGTATAATGCCTAATACAGCAAGGCGATGTTTATTTTGGCTCCTCTGTGAAGTTCGTAACAATAAAGCTATTGGCGATCTTTCTAGCACTAAAGAGGGATCTAAAACGAATCCGCACCAGCTAACAAGGATAAACAAACTTGAGCTGATGAATTACTAAAACAGGTCACAGAAACGACACACCAAATTTTGGAGCCAATCTGTAATGCACTAGTGACCAATAACGCCCATTACTGCGTCAGATGGGTTTGAGTTTATTCTTCAGACACTTCTCTCCCCAGACTTCACTCTTCACAGTCATAAAAACACACAATAATAAATTCATATACCTACCTGGATTTCGTACCTTTGTGATTTCAGTAGCTATATAAAACGACTTCAAGTACAAATTGTAGAGGGAAAAATTTGCATCAATTGCTCCAATAAGATTATATTATTTGCTTACGTTTTCCATTAAAAAATGCTTGAATAAATCTACAGGGAACAATGTGCAAACATAATAAAAGGGTCAGCATTTTTAAATAGGGGCGGTAGAGAATATGACTTATCTCGAGTTTTAGGGGCTAAAATTGGGATTTGCCGGGTGACATATTCACAATTCTGATGAAAAACAAACACCAAAAAATCTACAGTTTCACTACGATATTAGACACGAAAAAATACTGATGAATGAAACTAAATGAAGAAATCAGCGGAATTTGCTGAATGTTTTGTATTTTTTTAATTAATTTCTTTTGCATTAAGATAACAAGTGCTATTTTCTGAGAACTCTACATTTTGTAAACAATTTGATAAAAGTTTCAGCAATGAACTTAATAATATTTGTTACTTAATAATAATATTTATTATTGTATACCCGCATTAAATTAATAATATTTCACTTACCTTAAAAACACTCGAGCTGAAGCCGGATAGTAGAATCACCGGTATTCCAACAGTAAACACAGCACAGAGAACACACACTAAAATTATAATGCACTTTATAAACAGCTGGTTATGTTTTTCGGGGTTGTTAGGACGTTAGACGTGTCCTTGAGGGACGCGGGACGCCATGTTGTTTTGAGCACAGGCGCGTGGAGACTGCGTCACCGCGCGCAGCCGCAGTCGCCCCGGCGCGCGCGTGCGTGTTACCCCGCACCCCTCCTGTATCGCCCGAACTCCCATGCGCTTCCTTCCGTGTTCCTGTCTTCTTGCATCTACTATAAACGTAGTGAGACCACATTAGAAATCGTAATTACAGGACAACAAACAACACTCTGATGGCGGACAACACTTCTCTGGCGGAGTTGGTAGTGCTCCTGGTTTTTCAACAGAGAAATATAGGTTCGATTTCCAGTATGGATCTTCTCTGTCCCTGTCTTCTTGCTGCTGTGATATAATCACAGATTAATCCAGAGTGAAATCTTCTTCCATTCCAAATTTCAGCCAAATCGCTTTAGTAGTAGCAGCGTTAAAGAGTAACAAACATCCAAACAATTAACAAACATATATCCGTACAAACTTTCGCGTTTATAATATTAGTAGGATAATAATTTTGTTATTGATCCTGCTTTGACGAAGTTCAAAGACAAATGAACTTCGTCAAAGCAGGTTTAATAACAAAATCATCTAGTTAACCCTATTCAATCCTACTAGGTTCGGCACCTGATTGGACTTTGCTAATGGATACGTAGGAAAAACATTATAAAATCCCAGAGGATGTCGCTATTTCAAGATCTAGACCAAACATTTTCCTTTTTTCTAAACAAACTAAGCGAATAGTAAATACTTGTAGAGCTTACTGTGCCGTTGGAGACTAACATTCCGAAGGACCACTGTATAAAAGTGAATAAATATCATGACCTAACAAAAGAAGTAACTAAAAATGGCTATGTAATTAGTCTGTACGCCGTAGTAGTCTCGTAGGTGCGAGAGGATTACCAGCAAAATCTCTCTATAACTTGCTTAAAGACCTTGGCCTCTCTAGAAGTGCAGCTAGTTCTATATTAGAACGAGTATCCAAAGCTGCTCTAATAGGATCTTACCGAATTTGGCTTAACCCTACATCCTGTAATCACAAGTTCAGGAATCTGCTCGGAGTTTTTTTCTCTACCACGCGATGTACCCGGCACTCGCACGGTGTATCCATGGAATGCTAAGATATTCGTCTCATATTAGATGATAGTGAATATAGTACTGCCTCTGCATTCGGGCTCCATCAGGCGATGTTTTTTTATTCTTTACAAGATGCCCTCGACTGCAATCCTACCTGATAATAAGTGATAAAGCATGGAAGCGGGCTAACTTGTTAGGGGAGTGGGGTGGGGTGAAAACTTCATCAAAATCGGTCAAGCCGTTTCGGAGGAGTATGGCAACGAAAACTGTGACACGATAATTTTATATATTAGAAGATAGTAATAGAGTAGTTGACTCGTAAGAAATTTAATGTTTAAATTAAATACTAGAGGACGCCCGCGACTTCGTCCGCGTGGAAATCAATGTAAACTTTCAAGCCCTATTTCACCACTTTATGGGTTGAATTTTAAAAATTTTTAAATTACATTATATTTCGTATTTTTTTATGATTTATGAACAAATTTTTAAAACTGTAACTCAAAAAATAAAGGACTTTCTATACAAACTTTCAACACCTATTTCACCCCCTTTTCATTTTATTTTCGCAATAAAAAGTATCCTATAACCTTCTCCGTATTAAGGTTTTAAACCGGGCTAAGTTTCATTAAAATTCATTCAGTAGTTTCAGATGCCCGAATAACAAAAAAAAACACGGGCAGACAGACAGACAAAAAATCGTCACGGTAGAGCCGTGGTCGCACCGACTGTGTACGGTCTAATGTGATTATGCCAGAAACACTTCTATTTTAAACTCGTACTTTTGGTCCTATGCATGTCTCTATTTAGATCTGAAATATTTTCTTGTTTTTTAGACCCCTTTTTACGTAGTCGGGTTATAGTTTTTGAACTTTATTTTTAATAATCGAGTACGAATGATTTTTGGGCGGTAAATCCAAAAAATTGTTTGTACTCGACGTATATACTAAAGTAGTACGAACTAGGCTTTACTGATGACGTTATTTGGTTAATATTATTTTGATGAAGAGCGATTTTGTTAGTAATTTGTAAAGTAACGTCATGAAACAGTTGAAATATAGACCACCATGGCCGACAGGCGTTTTGGCTCGTACGAGTATTGTCCAAAACATATTTAAAAACTAATATTTTCATGTAAGTAATCAAGTCACAAAAATAAAAAAATATTTATTTTCTAGTAGAACGTTATTAAACTATATAAAACCATTTAAATAAAATGTCAACTAGCCTATTACGATATGGTGAAACTTTGCGGCACATTATAAGTAGGCGTGCTAATGAATTTATTTATATCGACTGCCTGATTGCCCGTTGGAGCCCGTTGGTCCAATGGTTAGCCTACTTATTACAGAGTTTCGTGTCCTAGATCAGGTCTCTTCTGCAAATAAAATTTCAGTCATCAATAACAGCTTATTTTATCGGCCCACTACAGGGCCAAGTTATCCTCCGGATAAGGGATATGGAGCCTAGACCCATCACGCTACTCCAATGCGGGTTGGCGGGTTCAACCCGACTTTTTAACCGACTTTTAAAATGGAGGAGGTTCTACGTTCGGTTGTATTGTATGTATGTTTTTCTACTTTTTCGAAGTCGGTCAATAAATAACTATATCTTGTGTCCTTACACTACGCACAATTATAAATTTAAATCGTAATACTGGCACGTGAAATTTTAACGCAATGAAAGACGTAGTTACATTTTATAGACGTTGGTCCTCTGGTAATTAATCTGAGTTGACAACTGAACAGGCTGTATGGTCAACGATCTTTGCCTGTCCCCGAATGTTGTTTCTGTTTGGACTTGGAGTTTATATTCTTTGTTGGGGACAAATGACAATTGACATTGACATAATAAAAAAAAATATATTAAAATAAATAACCTAGAAAATTAAAATGAATTCAAAATTTAATTTTTAGAGTATAAATTGTAATATAAAAGCACATTTTGTGACTGTGTGTTTGTGGTATAGATTAAGTTCTCTGTATCAATTGACTAAAACAGTCGTTGGAAAAGAATCGGAAAGAAAGCGAACAAAATGCCTGAAGACAGTAAGAAAAATCAGTAAGTATTAACTTTAAAGTCTTCATTCGACTTTACAATGACTTCGCTAATAAAGTACACACTATTTACTAAATTATCTTTAGTTGCTAACTACGATTTTACATGTTCCCCATTATCAAACCTCTTTGTCAAATAAATTAGAAAACGTTCTTTAGAGATGTTGATTTTCATTGAAAAAAATTACAGACAAAAAGGTAAAAATGACCCCAAAGATCAGAGGAAACGTCGAGGCCGCCAACATACTGCTCAAGCTGAGGGAAAAGTTGAAAAGCAGCCTGAAGCACCTAAAGGTACCTAATATTTATCTAGAAAATGGCCTATCTAACCATTTTGCCACATTATTATGTTTTATAATCTACCGAAAACTTCTAGTCACAATCTGTTGATACTTTCCAGTCTTGCAAACAAAATTATAATCAAACTATTTTTCCAATGTAAGGATGACACCCCACCGCTCACAGTCACAGCACACTCATCAAGCTTTATTAAATTCCTACACATAATATTTACAGCCCCAGAAAAGCCAGCCTATGAACCACCTCCACCAGAATTCTATCAAAACTTGAAGAGGGAAACCGATGAGATTCTCAAAATTACTGAAGAAGCCAACAGTAAATATAAGAAGAAGGAAATACAGAGCAATTGGGCCAAATATGAGATGCCAATTGAGAGCTATGAAGAAATTGATGAACAAGAGAACTTGGGAGCTGATTATGAGGTACTTCAAAGCTATATTTAAATAATTTTAATTGCAAATGATTAAAAAACCATCTTTTGAATATTAGAGTAAAACAAACTGTTCAGACATCTGCCATTCAGCTAACATCTAAACACACAAACTTTCATATTTTTACTATGTAATATGTGTGAATCGTCCCGCGTTGCAAAAACCAGCTCATATCTAAGTTCCCTGTATCGGTTCAAAACTAGTTGGGCATACTCTGACATCGCTTCATGTGAGTTTTAGTCAAATTTATAATTAATTATTATATGAATAATATGTATTTTTCACAAATATATTTCATACTTTTATGTGTGGCATGAATCATCAGAAGTAGCCAGGAGCAATGCCAGTAGATCTAATCTTTACTTACCATTTTTCAACCATTTAAACATCCATAAATGTTTGTAAAGCAATCCTACAAAATTAGTGTCATTATAACTATTGTTCGTAATGGCCGCTCCACCTTTGAAAATTGACAAAATGTATAGTAATGACAAATCATTGAACCTGGTATAACTTGGTTTAGAGCTATCTCACATCTTATGTGCCATATAAGCTATTGCTGCAAATGGCTAGCTCCAACTATTCATGCCATTTTTTGTGGGTCGGCCCAAAATGAATGATCTTTAAATAATTTTTCAGACCCTGATACAAGCGCCTCTTACAGTTGGTGCACATTTTCAATTCAAACATGAGAAATCTTGGGACATTTCCACAAGTCCTTCGCCATATGACAAATATTTTGACATAAACATGGATAACTTGTTCATAGCCCTCTCCACCATACCGTTTTACGAACGAAACAGCATT
The DNA here is from genome assembly GCF_947172395.1 of Bicyclus anynana. Taxonomy (NCBI): domain Eukaryota; kingdom Metazoa; phylum Arthropoda; class Insecta; order Lepidoptera; family Nymphalidae; genus Bicyclus; species Bicyclus anynana. The sequence goes on from NC_069098.1 coordinate 13,448,145, forward strand.
GATACATCAATCTTCAATGAGACTGATATCCAAAATATGGATCATAGAGCAAATAAATTATACAAATATAAATACTACAATGATAAGAAATTTATCTCACCAGCAATAGAAGCTAGCGAGAAAATCCAGAATCTATTAAAATCAAATGATAAAGATGATGAAATAGAGTCTGATGATACTTTAAGAACCAAAAGTGATGAAACACTAAATCAACTTAAAGATATTAAATTAGAAGAATGTGAAGAACATGAATATAATAAAGATATTAAAGATGATAATCAAGAAAACACTGTTGCTATTAAAGCACCAAATACTACTATTGATGAACCTGTACAGTGTCCAAAATCAGTATCTGCAGATAATTTTGACTTATCTAATGATACAAACAAAACAATAATACAAGAAGACAAGGAAACAAAAACAAATAAGATTTGTGACACTGATAAAAAGAGTGATGAAAATAAAATCACATTCAATGAACTTAAGAATGACAAAGTTAAAACAGCACCTGAATCTGAAAGTAAACTGGTTGTTTCGAAACCAGTTGATAGCTTACCAAAGGAAAAGGAATCTCTCAAAGGTAAAATATAATAGGTTACTGAAATATTAATATGTATTAATATTTAAGTCAGACAGGAAATCATCTAATTAACCGACTTTAAAAAAAGGAGGAGTTTCTCAATTCGACGCGTGTTTTTTTTTTCATGTTTATTACCGCATAACTTCGTCATTTCTTAACCAATTTTAAAAATCCTTTTTTTGTTTGAAAGAGAACATGTTTGTATGAGAAGTTCCAGAATTTTCATGAAAATCGGTTCAGTAATTTTGTGTTAAAATGAAAACAACGAAATCTCGTTGTTTTTAATGTTATTTAAAACAATATTTAAAATTTAAGTCGGACAGGAAATTATCTAAATATTACCTAATATTTAATTTTTATTTTTACCGAGGACCAAAGGTCCCTTTTGGAATAACTCACAAACTATTTGATTGTTAAAAAATGGGAATATTAAAAAAAATTCACCTGCATGCACCAGTAAAAGTATGGCTAAAGCCTATCATCAGACATGAGCCAGTTTAAAAAAATATAATCAAAACTAGGAATCAAACCCAGGACCTCTGTTAAAAACCACAGCACTACCAAATGCACCAGAGATCTTGTAGTTTGCTTGTTTGTATGTATTCAAATTCCTTTTTAATAGAATGTCGTTGTCAGTCATTGCAGAGATAGGCACTGTTACGTAGTCGATATCTAATGGTGTGCACAAGATTTAACTAGGGTAGGCATTATACATACAAATTGTCCAAAATCGAAAATTTCTTCTCAATGTGCCCTCAGGTAGTAGATTATCGTCACGGAAGATATCCTTTAAATACTTACAAGTGGTTTGGTTACTCATTCCTCCTGTCATCATCATCATCAACAACCCATATTTGGCTCATTGTTGAGCACGAGTCTCCTCTCAGAATGAGAGGTCCACCACGCTGGCCAAATGCGGATTGGCAGACTTCACATACGTAGATAATTAAGTAAGCTCTCAGGGACACATGATATTTAATTTCTTAAAATGCACATAACTAAAAAATTGGAGGTGCATGCCAGGATTCGAACCTACGCCCTCCGAATCGAAGGCAGAGGTCATATCCACTAGGAAATCATGTCTCATTCCTCATGTGTGCTCTCCCAAAGATATAGCCTTCCAATTTCAATTTTCCTAACCAACAATGTTGGTATCTATAGTTAACAGGTACCTTCTAACGTAGTTTATTTGAATCATCATCTTTTGCTAAAGTTCGGCCGCTCAGAGATTGCGTTTCTGACAGGTCGTGATCGAATGGGCGATGTAACTTCGAACTGGCGTACAAGATTGTCGAACTGTGCTGCTTTAAGGTTAATCCAACTGTTTGATTTTGTAGTGATGAGATAAAATAATAAGGCAATTGTTATTGAATGTTTGTCCCATTCGATCATGACCTGTCTGAATCGCAAACTCTGAGCGCCAGACGTTATCAGGCATAACTGCAGCCAATTGCTAGTTCATAACGTCATTTAAAAATCTACCTTTTTTATTCTTGACAAGTTAGCCCTTGACTACAATCTCACCTGATAGTAAGTGATGATGCAGTCTAAGATGGAAGCGGGCTAACTAGTTAGGAGGAGGATGAAAATCCACACTCCTTTGGTTTCTACACGACATCGTACCGGAACTCTAAATCGCTTGACGGTACGTCTTTGCCGGTAGGGTGGTAACTAGCCACGGCTGAAGCCTCCCACCATATTTTTAAATTCAGCCATCATTTTAAAGTCTAATACTTAACTTGTTTTTTCAGCATCTAGTCCTCAAAAAGATGGCAATTCTGTACAAAATCCTGTAATAGAATCCCCTGAAGACCTTGAAAAGTGGCTCGACGACTTTTTAGATAGTTGAAGCAGATATTTATTTACTTCTGTGATATTGTGTGCTTGTACATTATATTATTTATATTAAAGGTGTAAATTAAACGATATTTAAATTAGTATGTTTTTTATTGTCATTAGTGCCTACCTATAAATTAAAGTAGTAACAAATAAAATTATCACGGAATAAGGATTCTTATTTCTATAGAATATAGTTCGAGGTTCTTTGGGAAAAAACCGAATAAATGAGAGTTGGACTTACCCACCGAGGCTTCCGTACGTAGAATCATAAATCAGGGATGTTAGGGAGCTCCGTAACCGTAACCGAAACTATCGGATATTCGATAAATATATATATTGTGCAATCCTATTCGTTAATATTTCTCCGTTCCTACGCTCCGCTTCGGTGGACTGGCAGCCTTACTTGTCACTTTTACGTACCTCAACTTAGAAGTTAGAATTTTTCAATAAGGTTCTAACTTGATACATCCACGTATTCCCGAAATAAAAAGTCTTGATAGACATACACGCGGACAAAACAAAATGATCATAAAAGGGTTCCGTTTTCCCTATTGAGGTATGGAACACTAAAAATTAGGTTTCTTGTCAGGTTTCAAAGAAGCTGCTCCGATTTTAGGAGTAGGCAAGTAGTTATTTCGTTGCTGAATTTCCTAAATAAATTTTGAATTCAGGTAGTGCAGCGCCCAAGATCTTTGAATGCAGCAGCCATCATCTGAAAATATTAATTGCAATAAATTAACATAATTTGCTAGGTTTTTGCGAGACGAAAATTATTTATATGGATATTACTTACTGAAAAGACAGCAAAAGAAAACTTAATAGTATAACGAAATTATGATTAGGTATTCAATATCTCGTAGTTACTAATCTGAAAGTTACAAAACTTCTAAAACGAAACGGTGTTTCTGATAACTGGCCCATGGGAACGAACGCATGTACCTAATTCTACTAATATTCAATCTGCAGCGTCCAGCAAGGCAATTTATTTAACGCATTTCAGCCAGAGGACGTGTCTACCGGGCGGCAGATTTCTCGATATATATCTTCAGATCCAGATTCCTTTTTCACAGAAGTACAGAAATACGAGTAATAAACGCAACATCAAATTTTTTACCACAGCGATTCAGAGTTGTGACCGAACTCACAGCGATTCAGAGTTGTGACCGAACTTTTACATTTTAACTGTCGGAACCTTAAATTCGTATATGTACCTACTCAGTACATGTAAATACCTACGTACATAAGCATTTTCTGTATTTTTTTGCAAATTAGCACCGAATCCGAAGATTTTTTTTGTGGGCAATTTAAAACGGGTTTCAGTTGGTAATTAAATAGGGTTTGCTCACCTTCGTTTTAACAAAGGCGAAATAAATTTAAAATAAATAGTTACTAAATCTTTATTTACACAAAAAATTACAGCTGAGATAACAGAATGTCGCGCTAAGCGAGTTGGAATGCTGATCAAGTCCAGGTTTGACTGCACGTGGTGAGGCAATGAAACATTGTCCCTTGCACAAACTGCATTTACTCTTAGTCTTTTGTATGTATGTATATTCTTACCATTATCAGCCAAGGGACGTCCACTACTAGACATAGGCATCTTGTAAGGACTTTCAAATACTAGTCATAAGACGCCGGCATTCAGCAGAAATGCCATGAAGGATAGCAGAGTCGCTGGATGCAGGCGACGATTTGACTACATAATCGTGGATCAGAATGAATGCAGTTTGAACAATCGCTATGCGAGCTAAGTCAATATCCATTGCTAGCTATTCTTCGGACGCGCTCAGCACCCCGCGTTTCCGGACCGAAGATCCATGTTAGTGTCAAAGCTGTCTGCCACGCCGCAGTTTTGAGACAATTTGAGATCTTGTTCCGCCAAGCTGGACACCTGAAGTTCTCTGTAGTCCTGGGGCAATGGTATGCTGATTCGTAGGCGTTAATGGTTGTAAAAAAGCTGGACTGCAGAGTAGTCCTCTTGAAGTCTTGCGCAATCTGGATCTTCACTCCATTGATCCCGTTCAAGTTATACTGTAGTCCATATCTGAAGGGTACCTAACTTATATATTAGTGTAGGTACGGTTCAAAACATAAGCCACTATGTCAAGTGAATTTTCAGTTTTTGCGATCCCCTAACATTATTTCAATTAAATTACATTATTAACATTATTTTTTGTCAGTGGCTCATACTTTAAATCCTACACAGAGTTACATTACATTACATTACCCTGCTGGTGTCATTTTAAAGTGCAGGTAAGTACAGTCTGATTCAAACTTAAAGACATATCGGAAGTTAGCTGCGAGTGTCGCTACACGCAACTGTCCATACATTTAAGCCGGATTTACATTTGTCTGTAAACGTTACCATACAAAATGTATGATACCGATTCTGTTCTGACGCGTCACGACACGACACGTCAGACAAATATAAATCCGGCTTTAGTGCAAGTACAGTACCTACACCAAAAAGAAGCAGGAGGCCACTGAAAGCGCGAGGTGCCCCGCCGCTGCGTCGCTACGGGTAAATTTTTACATAGCGTACGATATTCGGAAACGTCCTAAAGTTTGAAGCGGATTATACATTAAATATTTTCACTTTACACCAAACTTAATGCCATTATAATGCCGCTATTAAAATACTTTCGGATACAATAATAAAACGTAGTCATAGTTCTAGATCTAGACACCACCAAAACCAGACAATTTAAGCAACAACTTGTATTTCACTCCATAGTCCATCTCCATATTCTTATATCTTAACTACCTACCTATCAATAGACTAAAGTGTTGATTAGCTACACTTTGGTCTGTTGATTAAGTAAATAGGAATCAAGATTTTACGACCTAAGAACATACATAAAACATTTATAAGTACCTACCAGCTAATTTTATCAATACAGACATCGTTAGGACACAGAAGCATCGGCAAACATCGATGGTAATGTTAAAGCAATTATTTTATTCAATCTGCTATTTGTCGCCAGAATCTCAATTGCACCCATTAACAGCCTTCGCAACAGCCATCTTTTTACCAGCAATATTTGCCACAGTTTGTAAAAGAAACCTAGCTCCACAGTGAAGGGTCAGGACTAAATACAGAGGTCACAGATACAATCATCCCTCTTTGAACCATCCATCCATGATCCATACATTCCATTCCAACACAAAATATTTCGCATAATTATATACCTAAATTCGGGGAATATTATGTTCCCCTCCTACAAACATAAAATAGATAGTGTTTCTTTTTTACAAATTACCTAATACATAGAAATACCCAGGTAAAATAACCTATTATTATTCTATCAACAGCTTGACCAAATTACATAATTATGTACTTTGTGCATTTCAAATTCTGCAGTCATACATCTAGATTATAAACTAGAGTCCACCAACAGCTTTTAGCTTTTAAGCAGTGTTGTCTTCTAGGCGTTTACAGATTGGCCAAATGTGGATGCTGTTTTATTTACAATTTTTTATATTAATTAATTAATTACAAAAATGAAGATACAATTTATAACCTTACCACCTGGTCTGACAAAAAGAAATACAAGAAAGCTAAGGTATTTATAAATTGACCAATTCTATAAATAACTGTTTCAACCGACAACTGAATTTACTTCATTACTTACAAAATATACCTATTATCTTATAAAAACCGCCCAATATATAAATAGTTATACAGGGTGCTCGGGTGTATTTCCCATAACTCTAGGGTCTTTATGGAAAAATAATTAAAAATGTCTAAATAACATGTGTTCTGAAATTAATATTTATTTATTTATTTATTATCATTCAAGCAATACATATTTTACATTATATAATATAAAAATTATACTAGTCACACTTTTATTATATAATGCAAGCTATGGAGCCCAGTTTGGGCGTAGCTTTAGTTGTCGAGTGATAGGGAGATCGTTTTTATTATTTTTCTATATCGTGCATGTAGTCAATATTTTCGGAGTAAAAATATTTCTTTTGTAAATAGATCTTCAATTCCCTTATATCGCACCCTTACATTATGACCTAGCCAAACTTATTCCTTGATAAATATTATGAATATTGTTGTGAATGTTAAAAAAAATTACTTATGCAGTTCGACTCGTAAGCGGACTTGTCAACCTTGAAGTTATGGGAAATACTCCTGAGCACCCCGTATAATTAGTTAATCATTATGAGCAATCAATTTAATACCGATAATTATTATAATTATTTCCATGGTGTTGAAATTGGCCACCGCCACCACCGCCTCGGCCTTCGTAGTTGTGCTGGTTCCTGTACTGGGGCGAAGGAGAATCAGACTGCTTCAGGGTCTTGGCTCGTGCTGCAAGCTGCGACACCAGTTGCGCCGGCGTCATGTGGGCTATAGACATAGGGGCACTGTCCGCTACACTACCACTAGGGTTAAACACTGCCTTGGAACTCACTAGATCGTGATCCACCACCTGAGTGTGCACTGACGATGTTATGTGTTCACGATCAATGGACGTCCCTATTTCATTAAACATAGTAGATTCACGAATTTCACATACATCACAAAACGGTTTCATTGTCTGCGTTTCTGCATCTTTCATGTTGTTCTGAGGCTTTTTCTTCGGTTTCCCCACAATGTTTTCAAGTTGCAATGATGAGATGACAGTTTCGACGATCTGCTTGTTTCGTTTGTTGACACTTGAAGCATCCGTCTTGGTGAAGTTGAACTGAACTGGTGGTTGCCGTTTCAGTGGTGAGCAGAACTTGGCATGTGTTGGATTGTCTTCACCTCCAGCAGTCAACATGTTATTGTTGATTATCAATCTCGCCGGCAGCATAATACTACCTAATTTGCTTAGGGCAACATTGCAGCGGTTCAAAACTGGAAACATAAGTTGAAAATTGTGTTATCTGCTGACACCATTCTGCCTGTCGGTCACTAGAAGATGCTAGTGTCACAATACATCTGTTATCACACATAAAAGTATTTTTAGGATAAAACATAAATGGTTGCACTTTGAATATTTTTTACTAAAAATACAATATCTGTTATCACACCACATAACTGTATTTTTAGAATAAAACATACATGGCTGCACTTAAAATATTTTTTGAATACTTTATACTATGAAAGTCTTTCAATACATATGGTTTTCTTAATTTAGCTAATTACAGACATTGAGACTGGGATGCAGGTTTGTGAAGCATGGAATATAAAATATATTGATTAAGTTTAATACAAAATAGTCACCTACCTAATGCATCTGCACTATCTGAAGTATGTTTAACACCTGTAAATAAAATAAATATATTTTTTTATAAACATACTATATTTTATAACAATACCATCAAACTTCATTTCAAAATGAATTAAAATATCAATATCTAGAATATTGTATAATATATTTTGAGACCAGTAACAATTACCATGACAGAAAGTGTTGAAATTTATAAGTAGTTCAATAAAATAAGCTTTTAGCTAAGAAACTTGGTCTTAATACTATACAACATCAACTATTAATGAGCAACAGCTTGTGAAAGTGCTAAATTTAATTTATCTTTCACCTTTATTTGGCACCAGCTTTAGATAGTCTTCATGTGATATAATTCCATCAGCAACAAGCTGCAATTTAGAGAGATTATTAAAAACAAATTATGTAACAAGGAACATAAAAACCATTTCAATATAGTAGTAATTACTTTTGCCAATGGATCAGCTGGTGAAGATTTTACATGTTCTCTCAGTCTAGGCGTTAAAGACTGATTGGTTGAGATCACACCAGACTGTGATAAATCTGGAGTTGGGACTGCAAGGGGAATGCTTGGAGCAGGAACAGGCTGGGGTACCATCATTGGTGGACCAGGCTGCGGTACCATCATACGAGGACCAGGCTGTGGTACCATCATGGGTGGACCAGCCTGAGACCCCATCATTGGTCCAGATGGCTGTCCCCCATACTCATATGGCGCAGCTGGAAATCCAGGGTAGGAGCCACCTTGTGGATAAGGAAATCCTGAAGGGTCACCTCCAGGATACTCCACAATCATAGGTTCAGTGTACTGTGGCAATGGGGTCGCTGGAAATTGGATTTCTGGTTGAGATGTAGGAAACTTAGGTGGATAGTAATCTTTGGGATACAGAAAATCATCTTCTTCTGGTCTGTTGCGTGATTGTGAACTTGAATGTCGACGAAGTTCTCGGTCTTTGTGATTTGGAGATCGCGAACGTGACCGTGACCTGCGATAAGAAGACTTGACTGGCGATCGGCGACGCGCATCTGAGTTGTAACGTCGCACGTCGGGGCTGTGTCGGCGCGGACTGCTTCGCTGGACCTTGCGGTATCTAATCGGAGTGACGCGACGCGGGCTGCGCCGGGGACTACTGCGGCGAGGGCTGACGCGTCGGGGACTTCTTCGTGGACTGTAAGGGCGTTTCGAATTCCAAGGTTCCCGTCCCCGCACTAGTAAATTTCGTTTAAAAGGGAATTGTTTAGGTTTATAATAAGGTGGTGGTTGGTTAAGCCTAAAAGGTAATTCTTTAGGTGAATTTTTACGCTTAGGAAATGGCGATTCTCTACGATATTTAACACGTTCTTTAAGCGGTGGCGATGGGCTGGACTGCTCTTCAGAAGGCTGCTTTTTGAGTTCTTTTTGTTCTTTTTTTGATTCAAAGAAATCATCAAGTTCAGTACCCGGTGGGCGTATGTCGTCACTGGATTCGAGATGCTTGGCAAGGAATTCTTTAACTTTTTCTTCCTTGTCTTTCTTGATGGCTTGGTTGGTTTTGTTGGGATCGCGTCGGCTGCCTGGCTTGATGTAGTCGTCCAAGCGGGTCACGCTGCTCGATCGCTTCTGATTTATTGTGCTCTCGTCAGATTGTGCTGCGATTGGTTTCCTTTTCATGTTATCCGTCACTTCACGTCCGCCTTCGTGTTTATCCCGTGCTATGAGCTCCCGCAGGTCCTTAGCTTTGTCGACATCCTCCGCGCTGATCCGAGGACGTCCTATGCGCTTCTGTCCGTTGTCATCCCAACTGTCGACCACACTGAGACCTTCGATAAAGTCTTCTTTTGTAAAATCGTCAAAGAAATCACTAGGAATATCTTCACCATCACCATCGGAAGAACCATTTTGGTTATCCATTAGGTAAGATTTATAGTATACTTATTATGATTAATTAAGTACAATTAAATATAAAATCATTAAGTAACCAGATAAATACACAGTTTATTAAATAAATCCTGTTTGCTAAAGATAGATTATCTGGTAGGACTGGAATTTTTTACAGCATCACTAGAATAGTTCCATTTTGAGCAGTCAATTGTCACAAAAACCAAACAGCCTAGATGAAGACATTTAAAATCAGATTAAATAAAGTTTTAACAGGAAAATAAAATTTACAGGAGTAAACATTAAATTAATTTACTTCACAGATAAAATATTTTTTATTCCAATAAATTGATTGACAATGACATTGACAATTGACACTATGTTGAAAACACAGATTCGTCTGATACCTGGATTAGTTTCTTTTCTTAATTCTTTGCTGTATCCCAATAACCCAAAGACCTTATAGCAAGACTGTGTACCTAAAATTTTTGCTAAGCTAAAATGAGATCTAGTGTTATTAACTTAAGGTAGCTATTTCTTTATAGGTGAAGTAATCGAATAATCTGTGTATCGGGTCTAAGTGATTTGATTGTTAGTCTGTGTAAAAATACACGTGGATGATTTGCAAATTAAAGGCGATTGTGTGTAATTTATGGACACAAAAAATATTTATAAATGTTAAATATTTTCAATGAATGAGTTTACCTCGTCCCTCTCATAAAAACGTAAAGTTTTGTTGGTTTTGACTGCGATACATGTCCACATGTATTTAGTCTAAATGAAACACATAAACTTCACTAATCTGTGAAAAAAATTGAAAAAATAAATTATTTGTTGATGTCTGTGTATTTTTTCATATAATCGTTTGTAAGCTTTTACATGTTTCTAAACTACTGATTCGATTTTAATGAATGAGGTGTCAAAAGATTGGAAGATACAAATTGAGATAAAGACTATATTTTTAACCGACTTCAAAAAGGAGGAGGTTCTCAATTCGGTCGGTATTTTTTTTTTTTATGTATGTATACCGATTACTCAAAGACGCCTAGACCGATTTCAAAAATTCTTTTTTTGTTTGAAACGGTATAGTCCCCATTTGGTCCCATTGCCATCATATCAAGATCTGATGATGGAATCCTGGAGAAATTGAGGGAAACTTTCGAAAATTATATGGGTGTCTACTGTGTTCGTAAACTTTTCCATTTAGTACTTTTAAGCACTACAATTTTATGAAGGTTTAAAATCGATCTGATGATGGAGCCATAAAGAAGACGAGGGAACTCCTCGGCGATTTACAGCAGTTACCTTGTGTTTGGGCTTGATTAATTTGTATTAATGAGAACTTTCCACATAGATAGGTTGTGACTGTCATTTAGGGGTCTGATGATGAAGACCAAGGTCAATTAAAGGAACTCCTTAACAGTTTACAGTAACTACCTTGTGTTTGGACTTGATTAATTCGTATTGCTGAGAACTTTCTACTTAGATGGGTTGTGACTGTCATTAGGGGTCTGATGTATTCGTTTGAGAAAGGTTTGAGATGAAACTTTACACTAAAAATGGAAAAATAATAAAAATTTTAATAAAAAAATACAACTGACTTCAAAACCTAAAAACGTACCCACTAAACTAAAAAGCGAAAAATAACATCATAATATGTTCTACCTGCTGATCAGTATGAAGGCGGTGCTTAGCCGGTGTTATTTTAATTTAAGCCATTTCTGACATGACCACATGAAACTGTCTGCAAAATGTAAATCTGTAAGATATTCTCACATGGCTTGAATTAATACATCACCGGCTTAGCACCGCCTTCATACTGATCAGCAGGTAGAACATATTATGATGTTATTTTTCGCTTTTTAGTTTAGTGGGTACGTTTTTAGGTTTTGAAATCGGTTGTATTTTTTTATTAAATTTTTTTTTATTATACTTAATTTTACGTAGTTGGGATATAGTTTTTAAACTTAATTTTTTTCGTACGAAAGAAACAGTTAAATTTAAAAGGACTTTTTTCTATACTATTTGAAATCTTGGTCTAGAATTTGTAATTAAAATTTTCTAGGCTACGTCACGTACAAAATTCGGCTTCCTCGGTTCGTTTAAATTTCTAAGCAGACTTTTCAACCTAATGATTATACATATATTTTTCAAAACTTAACATTTGATCACTCTGGAACAAATCAACCGATTTGGTTTTTTCGCCAAGCCTTGGCCGAAACCAAAACTTCACTAATAAATCAAAACTTTTTTGTACTCAGTATCAGCAAAAAATATGCAAACATCATTCGTGACAGGTCTCAAGATCACTCGCGCAGGCTATAGTATCCTTTGACACCTTTAAATAATGTATCTATGGGTTTTAGTATCTTTAATCTGTGTTGGTTTGTGAATTGTGACATAAATCTGTGGTCTGTGAAAAAAAAATTAAAGCAGTAATATTTACTTTATAATAAAATTAATTTTTTAATAATTACGGTTCGTGTTTGTGTTTAAGTATTGTTGTTTTGATGGACAAAATAAACTATTCACAATGGAGTTAACGCAACGTCTAGAATGTACACAAGAACTTTATTTTAATAATAGTGAAAAGTCATATCCAGATCAGGTTGGCACCTCAGAATGTTTACAAATGTTTTGTTTAATTTTTATTTGTGTTTTTAATTAATATAAATTTTTGCTTTTAGATTGGCTTTTTAGGTATTTGTGGTGATAAATATCCACTTAACAAGGGTCCGAATAAAATAGGCAGAGATCCTGGAACGTGCAATATCGTCCTGGATCTAAATGTAAGTAAACATACTGTTCCTTCTACGCCGTTTAACGAACACCCAGAATACAGAATTTCTGTATTCTGAGATCGGACGTATGTTCGACGAAGTGCTAAAAATGTGTAAGCTGACAGCATATTAAGAGAAAAACTTTGTCTTATAATTTCTGACGCCCGTAAATGTTTGTTTGTTCTTAATTGTTTTATCAATAAATTAATGTAAACCAGAGGCCCATTTTTTATCAATTAATTTATTATAATTATTCTATATATTATATATTATAATTCTATTAATAAGGTCAAAAATTTTTTGATCAGAAAGTCTGGGGGCACAGTTTCCATACATTGTGTTCTAAACCTTGCAGACAAAAAAGACAATTAAATATGTACATAATATCATTCAATTGACACAATACCATAAGAAATACTTTTATTTATATGTACTAAGTACCTATCTTACATAGGTTTTCAAAGTTATTTCTCATTATTTTGTTTTATCTTTCCAGTCAATATCGAGGCAGCATGCTGTTATAAACATATTAAACTGTAAAGAGTTCATGCTTATGGATCTTGACTCTGCAAACAAAACAAAATTGTCAGGTGTAAGTCAAACTACAATCCTGTGTATTATTTTATTTTAACATTTTGTTTGTTGTTTTACAACAACATAATATAATATTTATTATGTACTTAAAGTATAGCTTGGTAAGTTTGTTGATGACACTCCCATTATATGCGGGCGACAGGGGGGGAAGGACTGAGCGGGTGTGAAGTCGAACGCGCGGGGTAGACGGTTGGACTGCGCGGGTATGAACCCTTAAGGTGGGTACAGATTGGTGCAATGCAACATGTAATGTAATATTCTGCCTTACATTGCATGTTCCCTGCTGCCTTGGACGTGTGGCGCGCGCGGTACGCGCATTGACTACGAATCATTCGAGAACATCTGTTCCCGCATTTTGTAACAAACACTATTAATTAACATTATTGCATTTTTCTGCTGTTATTTTCACGCATCTTTCTTTAAATTTTGTTTAAAAAAGTTTTCATTTTGAGGGTTCCACAAAACTTCTCTTGTTCTGTATTCCTCTATGAATAAAAGTGACTCCTCATCACTCCACGCACCCTCTTTCACCGCCATGATCGTTGCGCATGCGAACGAAACGAACGACCGTCCACGGCTCAGTCCTGCGCACACTGCGCGCCCCTTTGTGTTCGTACCAAAAACCGACAAATCTCGGATCGAACCGCGCACGAGTTGTAACGCTTGGAGCGTGCGCGACCCAGGCGCAGTTCGTGCGCGCGAGGCGTCCAAACCACGAGCATTCGTGATACATTGCAGCAATGTGGACGTCAAATTCTTGCATTGCATGTTGCATTACATGTTGCATTGCACCAATCTGTACCCACCTTTATGCGCGGGGCGTCGGTAACCCCCTCCCGGCCCGCGCGAACCATCGGGAGTGCTACGAACGAAATTGCCCGAGAAGCTATACCCTACTCTATGTGTACTGTTTACCAACAAACAAATTAGAAATTAAGGTAGAAAACGCATGTCATTTCTTACCTTTTACTATAATAAATACTTTGATGGCCTCTAGAGTAGTAGTAGCAGTGGATTTACAAGACGAAAGGTCCTGGGTTAGATCCCTGACCTGGCCCAATTAAGAAGTGCCGACTTTCTTAATTGGGCCAGGTCTGGCTGGTGTACAAAGGTACTAAACAAGTATTTGAGTACTAAACTTGCAAAGGTGTACCGCCAAGTGATTTAGTATCCCAGTATGATGTTGTGTAGAAACAAAGGGGTGTGGATTTTCATCCTTATATTTACTCAGGCTTCAATCCCAAGACCTCGTGATCTGAAACCACTGGACCAGCAAGGTAGTCCTTATGTCCATCAGAATGTTAGCTGTGTGCACATGTGTTGTGTTTTTTTAAATGTCTAATTTATGTTTATAATGAAGAAAAGATATTAAAAAATTCTTCTTTTACTGTTTTAGAAAACATTGCAGCCATATTTACCACTCCCCTTGAAAAATGGAGATATGATCCAATTTGGTGATATTTTTGGAGTGTTTAGATTACTCAAGGAGGAGAATGAACTGCCCTTGACGCAAGCTGTTGATATACCTGATACACCAGTGCAGAACCGTCACATTTCAAAGATAAATATACATGCTACAACTATACCAGAGTCACCAGAAGTTAGTGATAAGGTGAGGAGGTTATTACTTATCAATAATAAAATAGTAATATGTACATAGAACCTCTTCTTTTTTAGATGTCACTTAAAATGGTTGTAGCGCATGTAAACCAGATCTATCTTAATCGTAATATAATTCTAAAAAATATAATTTGTAAAATAAATTGAAAGGCATTCATCACTAAATCTCAAAAACTGCTTGACATACAAAGATGTTTGGTAGGTGGGTAGTCTATAGATAGTAGGTATCTGCTAAGAAAAACTTTTGCTATATGGCCAGATTAAATGGGTCTAATGGCTCTCCATTAATTTTATTATACCACAAACTTGAAATTTAGCAGGGAGGTAGTTAAAAATTAGTAACTACCTCCCTGCCAAAATTTAATAGTTAGCTAACCCTACCGGCAAAGTTGTAACGCCAAGCGATTTAGTGTTCCGGTATGATGTCATGTAGAAACTGAAATGGGTGTGGATTTTCATCCAGCTCCTAACAAGTTAGCCCGTTCGTTTTTAGATTGCATCATCACTTACTGTCAAGTGAGATTGTAGTCAAGAGTAAACTTGTAAAGAATAAAAAATAAAAAAATAGATTCCATTATTTTAAATAACATTGTTTATTTTAATTTTCAGGATGATTCTTTCATTGCAACTTCCCAACAAAAGCCAAAGAATATATTTAAAAGTCCAAATGACAATTATATTAAATCATCTGGCAAAACTATAGCAATAAAACCTGTTGGTACAAGTAAAATTGATAATGTTTTTTGGAGCTCTTCAAAGAAGTCTGATTCTTTCACATTATGTACACAATCAAATGATTCTAGAAGGTTTGATGAGTCAGTAATTTCACCACGAAATTCCAAAACCCTTACAAATGAGCAGAGTATATTTGATATGGATACACAAATTCCTAATGATAATATATCTAAAGAAATATATGAATTGGATACACAAATTCCACATGAAAATGGTAAAGAAAATGTAGATTGTATATACAATGCTAGTACTCAAATTGTTAATCCACTTTTGCCTGAAATTTATGAAATGGAAACACAGTTGCCTACTGAAGAAAATCTTCCAGAAATATGCAAGCTACAAGAACAAGAAAACCTAAAATTAAATTTATGTGTGGATAACAAAGAAAATGATAATAATATAAACAATGCAGAAACGCAAGTAATATTAAATGAAGGACAAATATTACCAAAAGATATTTTTAACGCCGAAACACAAGCTATGGTAGGTATAAAAGTACTATCACCAAAAGTGAAAGAAATAATAAATATCAAATCTAAATTAGCAAGTGCAAATAATGTTTCTGATGACAAAAAGTTGTTTGACGAAATTGATAATCATCCATTAGAACATAATTTTGAGTCCCAACAATTACTGTCACCAAAATTTAATACAAATGAGCAATTAGATGATGAAGAAGATGCATATATTCCGGAATCTCAAATAATTCAGTTTGTACCGCAAAAAAGAGTGAATCGCATAGAATCTGACAGTTCAACAGATTGCGAAGACATAAACATTGCTGCTACTCAAATAATACCAAAAATAACGGATGATAATTTGACAGACTGTGAAGATGAATCAAACAATGTGATAAAAGAAAAAAAGAATCAAAGAAAATCTCCTGATATTGACGATGACAGTACTGATTGTGAATTTAATGAAGATGATTTGTTTAAACAAAACACAGTGGTACAAAAAGAAAGTTTTAATAATCAACCTACACAAACTTCAGGAAATGCAAAAATAGATACAGGAATTGCTAACCAGACCAATAAAAGTGACAACTTTGAAGATTTACAGACACAAATTATCGAAGAAAACAAACCTACAAGAACTGAGCCTCATCGACAATCAACTTTTTCTTTTGAAGAAGCTTTAACCCAGCAAATCGGATCAGAGGAAATTATACAATTTAAATTTCCCTTTCAATCTTCTGTTAAAAAGATCAAAGAGACTGAAAATTTAAGTCTCAATAAAAGCAATACAGCTATTAAACATGATGAGAAATATTACGCTGCAACACAAGACCTATTTGATGACTTACCAGATGACAAAATTGAAAAAAATAATTGTGATTTGCGTGATGATGATGTGATCAAAACAAAAAGAGCAGTACAAAATGACCTTTTTGAAGGCCAATCTACACATATTTTAGAACATGCAAAGTTGGACACAGGTACTGCTGATCATTCAATATGTAACAATTTTGAAGACTTACAAACACAAATCATTGAAGAAAACGAGTATACTCAAAGTAAGAAAGCTGAACCTGAACGACGGTCAGGCCTTTGTTTCGAAGAAGCGTTAACCCAGCAAATTTATTCCGAGGAAGTTGTACAATTTAAAGTTCCTTTGCAATCTTCTGTTAAAAAGAAGAAAAAGATTGATGAAAATTTAAACCCTAATAAAAGCAACACAGCTATTGTAATAGATGATGACGACGATGATGAAAAGTATTACGCTGCAACACAAGATATACTTGATGACTTATGTTCACAAAAACCTTTATCCCCAGATGATAAAATAATAGAAATTGACGAAAATCAATCTGTCGAAAATAAAACTACATTCACCAAAGTCTCACCGAGGTCATCAACTGAAAGCAGTGATGTAGAAGAAAAAATTTATGAATTTGTTTCAAATTTAACTTGTTCACAAATAGAAGATGTAGTTGGGGTTGAAAAACAAGTTACAGTTTTACAAAGGATCCCCAGTGATAAATCTGACATACTAGTTACGCCGAAAAAGATAGACTGCGTATCTATTCTAGAGATTGAATTACCTAACACGCAAGAAATAAAATCTGGAATCTCACTTATTCATAATTCCGATACAGAGTCTTTACCTGACCATCATAGCGAATCAGGAAATGACTCGGAAAATAATTCTCCAGTTAAATTGAAACATAAACCGAAATCTGTACAAAAAATTAGGATTAATCTCTCAGATAAGTTTGACCCTGAAACTATACCTGTGAGATCCAGTACCCGAATAAGAAAACCGACATCAAAAATGCTCAACTGTGACGATGTTTTTCAAAATACAGCCGAAAATATACTAAACCAGGTATCGGCTAAAAATCAGAATGTTAAAGATGACAAACTAAAAGAAAGTAATGACAAAAAATCGTATAGAAAGGAAAAATCGTATAGAAGTAAAACTAAAATTGAAGATCAAGCGGGATCAAGCAACAGTAGAGCAAGGAATCGACATCATGTTGATGAAAATGACTCCAAAAAGACAATAACAGATAATTCGGAGAAAAAAGAATCTAAAAGAGGTAGAAAGGCAAAACAAATGGACGAGGTAATTTTAGATAGCAAAGAAAAAACTGTAGACAACACGAATTCAAGTACAAGCAGAAGTACCCGCAACAAACGGAAACTAGATCAAAATACAGGGTCTGATTCAAAATCTAGGAAAACAAAATCCAAATCACCAGAAAAAGATAAACACAGATTAGATGTCAAAAATAAAAACAATCAAAAACATGCAGAAGAAAGATCCGAATCTCAAGTAATAGTAAAAAGACGAAAATCTACTAAAGAAAGGTCAAAGTCCCCGGAAATGACAAGAAAAAGAAAACCAACAGAAGAAAGGCCAAGTTCTTCAGAAACAGAAAAATCTGCGAAAAATAGGTCGAAGTCTCCCAAATTAGAAAAAAATAAAACAGAAACTAGATCAAGTGAGAAATCGAGAGCATCAAAGGACACTGAAGTTAGACGTAGCACTCGAAATAGAAGTAAAAAATCTGGAGAAACAAGTAATATGAAACACGAAGAAAGTAAAGTTTATTCTATTGATAGGATATCATCAGACACAAGTACAAACTCTCCCATTAAACAAAAAAGGCCTGCAACATGCGAACTCGATGTGCCAAATGCAAAGAAACCCAAAAATGGTGAAAACCAAAACGTAACTCAAACTCAACCAAAACTCAAATCTATACTCAGAGCTACACCGGCTCGAAAAACAAAGACACAACATGTTTTGTTCACTGCGTTCCCTAATGAGGAAGTTCAAGATAAATTACAAAAATTAGGTAAGTCTTGGTTTTTGCTTCAATACTGATAAAAATGACATGTCCAAAAGCTCGCGGTTTCGGCGCCTATAAACAGAATGATCACCTATAATAATATATTTAAAGTTATTTATTTAGATATTTCATGTGACAGCAATTAAAAAAAAAATTAAAGATTACTTTTCTTCTCTTTTTCCTTTTCTCTTAATTTTACTTAGTTTTGTATTTTTTTCAATTGTTAATAGTTTTGGTAAAGCATTTTGAAACTACCTATGAGTATAAGTAGATCTACAAATAGGCCTTGGTATTTTAGATATTGGTAATATATGTGATTGTAATCAGTTGGTGTCCTAAAAAAATTAAATAAAAAAACCGTGATAGCTCGAAAAACGTAATTTTACAGGAAGGATTTTTTTTTGTTGACTGATGTTATAAAAAAGCCACCAAACCAAAAATTTCAAAATATCTTTAATGTACAAAATTTAACCTGTTATAGTTTTATCATAAGTATACAAAATAGATTAATACACAAGATATTTTTCATCCTGGTTTTCATTGTTTTCGCGGGATTTGTGAAATACCGAATTTCAGGCAAACGGAGCGTATTACGGAGCGAATTGTATCTATTAATTTTAATTTTAGAGCCGTGATAGCCCAGTGGATGTGACCTCTGCCTCCGATTCCGTAGGGTGTGGGTTCGAATCCGGTCCGGGGCATGCACCTGCAAATTGTTAGTTGTGTGCATTTTAAGAAATTAAATATCACGTGTCTCAAACGGTGAAGGAAAACATTGTAAGGATACCTGCATACCAGAGAATTTTTTTTAATCTCTGTATGTGTGAAGTCTGCCAATCTGCATTGGGCCAGCATAGTTGACTATTGGCCTAACCCCTCTCATTCTGAGAGAAGACATGAGCTCAGCAGTGAGCTGAGCTGAATATAAGTTGATAATGATGATAATGATGAATGAATTTTAATTTTAATTAATACATGTGTTTATTAATTTTAAATTTACTTTATTCAAAGGTGCAGTAATAGTGTCGGATGTGATGAGCTGCACTGTGGTGTTGACGCTAGAAATCAAGAGGACATTCAAATTGCTCTGTGCTGTTGGGCTCGGCAAGCCCATCGTTGGGCCGAATTGGGTCCAAGCATGTGCTGA
This sequence comes from Bicyclus anynana, assembly GCF_947172395.1. Lineage (NCBI taxonomy): Eukaryota > Metazoa > Arthropoda > Insecta > Lepidoptera > Nymphalidae > Bicyclus > Bicyclus anynana. The sequence continues at coordinate 13,467,821 of NC_069098.1, forward strand.
CACCAATATGATTGTTGGTTAGTATCTTTATCTATATACTCGTAATACAGTGGAATCCGTTTATAATGACATCAAAGAGAATTGACGATGACGTCATATACGACATCCGGCATAAGGAGTATATGCCTTCATCAGTTATTTAGTTGGGATAAGTTTTTCGGCCACCGTAGCGCAGTAATATGTGCGGTGGATTTACAAAACGGAGGTCCTGGGTTCGATCTCCGGCTGGCCGATTGAGGTTTTCTTAATTGGTCCAGGTCTGGTTGGTGGGAGGCTTCGCCGTGGCTAGTAGGCGACAAAGACTTACCGCCAAGCGATTTAGCGTTCCGGTACGATGTCGTGTAGAAACCGAAAGGGGGATTTCATCCTACTCCTAACAAGTTAGCTTTAGATTGCATTATCCCTTACCATCAGGTGATATTCTTGTCAAGGGCAACTAACTTGTAAAGAATAAAAAAAAACTAAGTCAAAAATGTGCTTTTTTTGTCTTAATTTCATTTAGTCGCTTAATATACAACGAAAGTTATTTCAACTAATTGACGTTAATATAACTAATTGACCTTAATATTGTCTTAAATGTTGAATTGTGTGTTCAGGAAATGTAAAAAATATATGTGTGTGCACTCAGTGCAGTAGCTAATTTCGGATCACTTTTTGCGGTGATTTTGTAGGGACGTAACATATCTATGACTAGCGGACGCACGCGTCCGCGTGAAACTCGATGTAAACTTTCAATTACCCCCCCTAATCCTACCCTACCCCTACCCTAATTTTGTTGGTTGATTTTTACACCTTGTGTCGAAAAAACCCAAATATCCTACGGAACCCTATTTTTTCCTAAATGCAATTTAGCCTATGTTACTTGTGGATAATGTAGCTTTCGAATGGTGAAAGAATTTTTAAAATCGGTCCAGTAGTTTTTGAGCCTATTCATTACAAACAAACAAACAAACAAACATACAAACAAAGATTTCCTCTTTATAATATTAGTATAGATATAAAATATCGTTGATGGCAAGGGCAACACGATACTAAATAGCTAACTTGTTTCTTTAGACCCATGGCTGTATTTGCTGCAAGATGCAGCAGCCGAGAGGAAGTTCAGGTTCAACTTGCAGCATACCCTCGTGGGAAGGAGGGAATTCCTCAAGGGGTACAGTGTCTCCTCTACTCCCAGTGTGTTACCAGCAGCGAAAGAGATGAAACGTAAGTATACAATAGGGATTTTTTTTCCTTAATATATTATTTTCTTTAATAATATATTTATATAGCCTGTTCTTTCTCAATATATATATATACTAGCGGACGCCCGCGACTGTGTCCTCGTGAAACTCGATGTAAACTTTCAACTACCCCTACCCTACCTCTACCCTACCCTACCCGTAAAAAAGTGTTAAAAAAAAAGAAAAAAGTATCCTATGTCCTTCTCCTGGCTCTAAACTACCTCCCTGCCAATTTTCAGCTAAATCGGTTCAGCCGTTCTTGAGTTATAAGTGGAGCAACTAACACGACTTTCTTTTATAAATATAGATTTGTTGCCTGGATGAAATAACAAATAAGTTATCTTTTATTTTTTTATTTTACTCTTTACATAAAATGTTTTTGTAAAAATAAAATCGCCGTTCCCGTTGTCCCCGAGAATAAAACCTTAATTGCAAAAAGCAAATTTTTCAGGAAGAATAAAAATCCGATTTTTAATGATTGTTGACAAAGACTTACATAAAAGAGATAACGCTCAAATCAAAGCTTGTTTGTTAACAAAGTTAATTAATTTTGTTGCTTAACGTCTATCATTTTGGTCCTAAAGAAAACAACTAGATTCTAACTCCTCGACAATATGGGTTCATTTACACGAGCAGCACGTTGCCAACGGCAGCTGGCAACTGCTACCAACGACTGCAGTCGAAAGGATGGTCCATTTCAGGTCCACTCTTGTACCCCGTATCATTAAAATTTAAAAAATACAAGGATTTTATTAAACTTTATTAAAATGAATAAATCTAACTAAATAAAAAGAAATAAATAAAATAAAAACCATATTTTTGAGTTATATCAAGATGGCGCCCATAGAGCAACTATGACATGACAATTGACAGCAAACGTTAAATCGATTGAAAACGTCATCTATCCGCCATTATTACCCATAATAATGTTGCATTTCTTGGGAGATAATGAATATTATTTCGAAAAAATTAAACTTTAACTTTAAAAATAATATTTACAGTGATAGTGGAATGTTCCGGCGGGAAATGGGAGGAGGGGGGCCGAAACTGGGTTTGTTTGTCTACGCCGGGCGACCGCGCGCTGTGGGCGGGGCTCCGGCGCAGGGGCGCCACCATCGTCACCTCGGAGTTTGTACTGGGGGGTGTTCTGCGACAGGCCGTAGATATAGAGGGGAACATGTTGTAAAGTGTGCTTTCATGTGAAAGCACTATATTTCTTGTTATATTGGAAGTGGTTCGACAAGCCATTGATGTAGAGGGTAATTTGTCGTAAAGTGTGCACTTTGCTATGTGATGTGAAAGTGCTAAAGCAACTACTATAATTCTTTTAGATTTCTTGTTATAAGGGAAGTGGTTCGACAAGCTGTTGATATAGAGGGGAATTTGTAGCTACTACTACTATAAATATTTCTTATAACCATAGTCTCCTTAAGGACAAACCATTTTAGAGGGGGAACTTGTAACTTGTGTTTTGTTATTTTATAATTGTGTCAATGCACGACATGTTTGTATAGTCGGATGCAATCTTTATGACGTCTCCGAAATAAAGTACGGGTCATACAAATTTACGCGCGCGGGGTGAAGCCCTGCCGCGCCCATGCGTTGCCGAGGATACCTAAAATCTTGTATTCCGAAGCATAATGCACGATTTTCGGAAACGTCATAAAGATTGCATCCAATTTTACCACTGTTTTATACCTACTTGATGTTACTTTATAGCACATCACTTGACGTCTCGATTTTTTATTCATAGCTATGTTACCTCGAAGTCAAAAATCTCACCCGAGTGATAACGTAATAATGTTAAGTAGTAGTTAATACAGTTCATTTAATTAGTATCCCTGATTAGCTTCTACTTGTCGTACCGGAACGCTAAATTGCGTAGTGGTACGTATTGTTTGTTTATATGACAATTAGCCACAGCTGGACCTGTAAATCAGATTTACAACTTAAAATGTATAAAAACCTTGTGTTCGAAATGAAATCCAGGACCTTTCATTAAGTTATAAGGCATTTCTAAATGAGCTAAGGCGGTTGCTAATACATATAAAGGGTGTCCCGTAATTAATGGATAATATGCACATAGTAGATACATAGCACATAGCACATAGTTTTCCAAAGATCCCTAAGGTTTTCTGATTCAAGAAAAATTTGAAAAATCCAAAAAATTATAACTTGGTCACCCTAGGGATTTTTGGAAAACTATTTAAATCAGTTTTAGTTAATCAGGCGGTGTATTTACCATTTGCGTATTATCAATTAATTACGGGACACCCTGTAGTTTGGCAAGTTCGGTGATGACACTCCCATGATATGCGGGCGACGGGGGGAACAAAAACTGCGCGGGTGTGAAATCGTGCGTGCGGGAAAGCGAGGTGCATCAGTCGTGGATTTTTTATTCATCGCTACACGCCCCCCGGCCCGCGCGAACCATCGGGAGTGTTACGAACTAAGTTGCCAAGCTTTAATAATTTAATTGAGTAAAATTGTTATATTATAGTTTGTGTGAGATATTATGTGTAACGTTTTTCCAGTGCCTACCTTAATCATTGCTTTAAATCATAATTGGAGGTATATCTAAATGATTTTTATCTGGCTCGACAACGGGAGATTAAAAAATTACGCCTAATACCATAGATGCCACATCCAGACACGAAAACACTCATGTTCATTACACGAATATTCTCCAGTTGTGGAAATCGAACCCGCGGCCCTGGCAGGAAGCAGGGTCACTGCCCAGTGTTCCACGCGACCGTCTATACAATAGGATAGAATATAATAGTGACATTAGTATGTTTCTATAGTATAGGCACAAAATAAAGATCACACAGAATGAGTCTTTACAAGCAGCGTGGTGAAGTCGGTGAAACCCATAATAAAAACAAACGTCACGCGTCTCTTTGACTACCGCATATACAAACTTCTTTCATAATTTGTATTTCAAAATTTAACAATAACAACAATTACGTAAAATAATGTAATAATCAATAATTACCAATAAAAAATACTCCATCTTGTTTCTGTAGTTTTTGTGAACAGTTTTTAAAATATTTAAAAACATAAGACGCCATTTTTCTTACAGACAACAGTATTCAAAGTTACAGATGCGACGTTTCGTGTCGTACTGACTTGAGAATGTATTCGCTTTTAAATTTTGTATTTAAAGCGGCTACGACCCAGTCGTGTTCCATACGCTCTATCTGCCGATTAATCTGTGGTGCCAGGTAAAAAGAATTTAGATATATCAGGGATTTTGTAAATAGTTCATTTAAATTAAGAATGCAATATAATGTTAAAAATTAAAAGTACCACTTATAGTACAAAAACCAGTTATCCTAAATGTAGGTCAATAGTCAATACTTATTTTTATATAACCATGTTAATCATTCCGTAATTTATTTGGATCTACATATTGGAAATTCAATTATTCTAGATAATAATGTCTATTTTAAATAATACAATGATTTAAGTAAACTATAGTGTCATACGTTATCAACCCATATACGGCTCACTGCTGAGCTCGAGTCTTCTCTTAGAATGAGAGGGGTTAGGCCAATAGTCCACCGCGCTGGCCCAATGCGGATTGGCAGACTTCACACACGCAGAGAATTAAGAAATTCTCTGGTATGCAGGTTGAGACACGTGATATTTAATTTCTTAAAATGCACACAACTGAAAAGTTGGAGGTGCATGTCCCGTACCGGATTCGAACCAACACCCTCCGGAATCGGAGGCAGAGGTCATATCCACTGGGCTATCACGATATAGTGCCATACGTGCCACAAACTTTTCTGACGCTCAATATAGTGCCATAAGTGCCACAAACTTTTCTGACCCAGTGGTCAAAACTGGAACAAATGTCACGGAGGTCGCAATTTTGCAAAACAGTATATTAAAAAGCGATCAACAGCATCAGGCAAGATAAGTGTGTGGGCACTACAAAAATAATTTCATTATTAATCATTTGTCTATATTATTTTTTATGATTCAACATAGAATATTCATTTTAACTTTGACATTTATTTAATAAACTCTGAATACCATTTACATTTTAGTTACCGGTACATCATTTTCATTGATATTACAAATATCGCGTTGTATTTTACTTGAATTAGGTAGTAACCAAGAAAATAATAAGTATTTTTAATAATTCGGTTGGGTAAAAATTCCCAACGCCTTGTAAATATAATTTTGTACAGCCTGACTAAGAAAAAAATAACCCTCCTTGCAGTTAAACTGGCTTACTGTGTGTGTGTGTGCCTAGTGGGAGTTTTCAATATTTCCATACTGTTACTATCGCGTTAACGTAAACGCGAATTTATATGGAATTGAAACAGTTGTGCAGCATTGCCACTAGATGGCGCTGTTTCAATTCCTTAGAAATTCGCGTTTACGTTAACGCGATAGTAGCAGTATCAAACTGCCACAAGGCCCTCTGCTCTTGAGTATGTTTATGCCTTAGTTTCTTCCTTTAGCATACAGTAGGTTCATAAGACGTAATGCTAAAAAATTACTGTCGCGCCCAGTTGCTTAGTATCTCTGTATCAAAAGAAAGTTGGAGGCCTAATAAATAAGCGGTAACTCCCGAAAAATCTCTTATGCTAGCCACAAACGGTCGATTATTCTCACGTTTCTCTAGCACCCACGACTATAATTGATCGTGTGTTCGTCACTGCGTACATGACTTGTATAATAAGCCGGTACTGCCGTTTGCTTTTCAGAAACGTGGGAATAATTTTTATAATAATTGACCGTTTGTGGCTAGCATTAAGTTTTTTCCCCCAACTGTTTACTTTTCTTTTGCTTGCTTTTTTTACTTTCGCCATTTCTGCAGCTTTTTTCTTCGGGAATCACCACCATCTGGTGGTGCTTCCCGAAGAAAAAAGCTGCAGAAATGGCTAGATAAATAGATAATATTGTAAATTATTTGTCACTAATTTATGCTTTCACACGTACCTAAGGGGTACCCCTGTAGTACGGGGGCCCCATATCATTGATACGGCAGATACGGCGGCTATAGCTATGCCCCTGGTCGCGCCAAATTATTATTTTTTTTATATTCACTGGTCAGGCTATACCTTTTAATACTATAAGTTTATGATTTACTAATCACATTCACAATTTTATGTAATTTCTGTAATTTTACTCATGTTTAATTTGTTCTTTGTTGTTAAATTGTAAGTATTGAAATAAAAATACATTAAGTTTTTATATTACGCTTTTTATTCCACTTCTCCTTTGTAAGTGATGCAATCTAAGATGGAAGGCTAACTTGTTAGGAGTAGCATGAAAATCCACACCCCTTTCGGTTTCTACACGACATCGCACCGAAACGCTAAATCGCTTACGTCTTTGCCAGTAGGGTGGTAACTTGTTATTAAATAAAATAAAAAAAAAACCAAACTTGCAATGTGACCATTACCGTGACCATTACCTTCTTATGAATGTCTGTCGAGATGACATCTTGTAGGCGTCGCAGGCGTCACAAACACGCCTCATATCGAGAGAATATAAATTATCGACCAATAGTGCGATAGGACGAAAGAGTAGGTACTGCTATTGCTCGACAATTGACTTTTTTTGGAACGAAGTTCCTTATTCCGCGACCCAAAAAGGCCCCCCGACAATGGGATAGGATGCGATATTGATATCGTCCGACGTTAGGCTAGACCTTTTTCGTTTTTAGTATGTAGAAATGCAATAAAACTAGTTTTACGTAAACATCAATTTTTTAATATTTATCACTGCTTTGTTAGGTAATTTCAGACTCGTGTTATAGAAAAACCATTTTAATACAGTACTATTTTACAAATACTTGCAGTTCAATTTAGACTGCAGTATGTACTTTAATATACCAACAAGTATATTTACAGTGTAGATAAAATCACTACATACGCTCCTGATTGTGCAGTCAATTCGTTTTCGTGAATTAAATTAAAATATTTATTAGTTTAAAATTATACTTAACAGTTTTCAAAAACGAATCTTCAATCTGACGATGTGTTGCTTAGCAACGTGGATATATTATAGTTTTAAATATTTTTTACATCGATCTCCTATTAAAAAGTGGATGCACAATCAGCGATCAAAAAACGTCCCCACTCAATGAGTGCCAAATACAACTTCTTGGCAATCAATTCAAGTAGTCGCATTTGCAAATTTCTACCTTAAACTCAATCCTTAAGGTTGATTTTTCTCTAAATTTGGGATTTTATTGAATATCTAAAGGTATAATTTCCTTTACCAATAATTTTAAAGCTGTCAAAGCAAAATTGGCCAGTTTCAAGTGAAATTTTCTACATGATTGTGCGTCCTTTTATTATAAGAGGTCAATGATTTTTTACCTAATATATGCACATAATGATTTTTTACCTAATAGACAAAAATAAAATGTCGCTAAGCAACTAACCAACAACTTGTTGAAATTAGATTACACGAGTACATAATTACAAATAGTGCAAATAATATAATTAACAATTAATAATAAAGTATTCATTCAATTAATAATAAAGTATTATTTGTTACCTAAAGAAAGTTTACTCGGAAATTGCACGTCTCATAATATTTGTAGATTTTAGCATTAATAAGGTACAAAAACTAAATAAATATAATCTATCAGTTTATAAATTAAAATATTGTTTAAATGACACACATATTTAATTAATTACTAACTTAATAGGTTTATATTAAAATATAATAACTAATCGATTTAAAATTTTAAAGTCAACTATTTTAACTTAAAGTCAAAGACATATTATATAATACAACTTACAACAAAACATTCCAATATAAAAGAAAGAAAAAAAATCGTATTTTGCTTAAAACTTGCCTAAAGTCGTACCCCCTAAGGGAAATATCACCATTTCATTATCAGCCTATTACAGAGCCAGGCCTTGGTATATGGAGCTTCGACCCACCACACTGCTGAAATGGTGGCCTAACCAAGTAATACTGTAATAAATAAATAAATAAATAAATATACTTAAACAATACACATCACTATCTAGCCGCAAAGTAAGCATACAGAGTAGCTTGTGTTATGGGTGCTAAGATAGTTGATATTATAATATTCATATACAATTATATACTACATATAAATACTTATGTAATGTATAAATACACACACACACTGGAAAACACCCATGCTCATCACACAAATGTTTTCCAGTTGTGGGAATCGAACCCACGGCCGTGGATGCAGAAAGCAGGGTCACTACCCACTGCGCCACGCGGCCGTCGAATATATAATTAAGTAATATTGTCGAAGTTACGACTTTAGACAACTTTATCCAGTGAATTATCCTGCTATTATAATATTTAGTACTGTGCGCTTTTCATAAATATTCATAAACTTCGGAATGTATTAAAATAAGTAAAAGCCATATATTGACAAGCACACAACACATTTTCATATGTTGAAAATGTGCCAGTATTAGATTATGGCGAAAAAATAAAAAAATATGAGTGTTAATTGTACTTTGATTATTTTCTATAAATCTAGATTAGGTTCATACCTTTCCAATTTGTTTAAAATGGTCCAATTCGCGAATGGTTCAAGATAAAATAAAGTAAAAATTATGCAACACTTTTGCTACAAGTTTTAATTCATAATTTTATTTGGTTTTTCATATCACAGCTAAGTAATGTTAGAATTTCTGCCACCAAGTCACCAAAGTCTGTCATTTTTAAATTAGATACGAAAAAAAAAAAAAACAAAAATTGTTGCATTGATTCATACAATAAGCGAATAGGACCAAACAGAACGATGGATACTTGTAGAGTCCTTTTCAAAAAAGAAGTCCCGCGGCAAAAACTTGAAATAAAAGTGACAGCGCCTTACACAAATTAAATGACAATGAGTGCCATTAAGACATTAGCGCCACGTCTGGGGGACTTCTTTCATGAAAAGGACATAACATATGTATTCTGTACTATGGACTAAAAACGCGATAATAACAACAACATAAATTGCTCAAATAATAATCGGACTAATCGAGCCTAAATACAAAGTACTTATCAATACGAGGCTTTCTTTGCTAAATACAAAAATATAAATGGCGATATTTATTACAGAATAACTTTGTAGGTAAAGTCATTTTCATAAAAGAAATCTCGTAGCCTTTTTTTTATTCTCTACAAGTTATCCCTTGACTACAATCTCACCTGATGGTAATTGACGATGCAATCTATGATAGAAGCGGGCTAACTTGTTAGGAGTATATTGTCATTTGTGTAAGGCGCTGTCAATTTTAGTTCAGGTTTTAGGGACTTCTTTCATGAAAAGGACTCTAGTTGCATGTCTTTAAACTTATAATTGTCACTATATTTGTGGTACAATTTACGCTTGTGGGTTCTTCTTCATGAGCTGCAGGTCAGCCTCCATCATGTCTTTGACGAGCTGGTCGAAGGTCACGCGCGGGGTCCAGCCCAGCTTCTGCTTCGCCTTTGATGGATCGCCTAGTAGCAAGTCCTGAGATAATAAAAACTTTGATTTATTTGACTCCCTTTTTATTTAGAAGAGTAAGATTTTAACAGTACTAGTTATGATCTGAATGTTAATATGAAATAAAAAAAATCATAATTATGACGTTAATTGATTATGAAACACGGCACGAGAATTTTTTCATCGTGAGTCATGATCATGGATGGTTGCTGCCGACAGCATGGAAACCGTACCGGAAATTTCATTCTACGTCGCCTCAGACCAATTATAGAAGGACCTGTATCGCACTCATAGTCACAAACAAAATTGTCTGTCATTTTCTGAGGAAAACGAGCTTAGATTTGGTATATATCTTATAATAAACTAGAAGCTTTTGTACGTTTTTACACCATTCAACTACACAAAAAGGTATTTTTAAGGAGCTCTTTAAACGACGAACACGATTACAACTATTTAACGTCGATTCAATAAAGACAGCTTTTATAATCGCATTAGATCGTTGATCATATACTTTGACAGAAAAGTAACATCTAGCGAGGCAGGTCCTATACAATAGTTGGTCTGAGTACGTCGCAAATAACAAACTTGAAAAAAGATAGTGTTAGTTCGGCTTGCTTACAAGAAGACGTATCCAATCAAAATGACATTCATGAACCGTCGGAGAGTGTAACGGAACCTTCACTCCCGCCGTATCGCAGTTCAGATCGTGCCGCGTTGCAAGAACCAGTTCGTGACTAAGGGCCCCGTAAGAGTTGAAACTAGTCGGGCACACTCCAACGCTGTATCACGTGAGTTTTAGCCCGTCCCCGGAGGCCGCGTCGTGGCCGGTCACCTTCACCCCCGCGCCGCGCAACATAGCCTTTTTTTTTTTTTTTATTCTTTACAAGTTAGCCCTTGACTACAATCTCACCTGATGGTAAGTGATGATGCAGTCTTAAGATGGAAGCGGGCTAACTTGTTAGGAGGAGGATGAAAATCGACACCCCTTTCGGTTTCTACATGACGTCTTTGCCGGTAGGGTGGTAACTGGCCTCGGCCGAAGCCTCCCACCAGCCAGACCTGGACAAATTAAAAAAATCTCAATCTGCCCAGCCGGGGATCGAACCCAGGACCTCCGTCTTGTATATCCACCGCGCATACCACTGCGCCACGGAGGTCGTCAAAAGCCTGGCAATTGTATGTAAACAATACTCACCACTTCAGTGGGTCGGAAGTACTTAGGGTTGACGGTGACGAGCAGGTCGCCGGAGGCCGCGTCGTGGCCGGTCTCGTGCACCCCCGCGCCGCGCCACTCTAGTGCACGCCCAACGTATGCGAACGCTTTCTCCACGAACTCGCGCACGCTGTGCGACTCGCCTGTCGCCACTACGAAGTCTTCCGGCTCCTCTTGTTGTAGCATAAGCCACATAGCCTGGCAAGTGTTAACGAATGTGCTCTGAGTAACTTTGTTTTTTTTTTTGGAGTTTACTCCTTAAGAATCGATTTTTCATATAAAGCCCCCGGTATGAAAAAAACATGGGTAGTAATATTCGATGAACGAATGACAGCGGTACGTTTTTTTGTGCGTACCTAACCTATTCTGCGCACTTTTCACTTTTCAGGCGTAGTATTGAGACGTACATAGTGTATGCTGCGGGGCTTAACCTATTTAGACAGTCGATCAGAAAGAGTAAGCTCCATTCGTGCTTCGGAGCTGACACACACTTTTTTCTCATCTTTTTTATTTATTAAAAAGACTGGCAAATGATTCCACTGAAAATATCCGGCCGATTAAGTGTTTTCCTGCGGTCTGATTTATTTTTCAAGATAATTTGATAATGCGACAAGTGAACGTGTTATAAACCGCGTTCAAATAAGTCCATCAAACACATACACAACAATTATAAAAAAAAATCTGCAAGATCTCGATTCCCACAAGCTTATTTGGATGCAGTCTCAATAGTTACTTTCGCCGAAAAAGTCACAATACTTAAAGACAACAGTTACTGGCAAAATATGTTAATATTTGTATTAATTCATTACGCTAGCGAATTTGGGTACCGTGTAAAGATAGCTTGTTGTAAGTTAAGACAAATAAATAAAATCAAAATCAAAATCAAAATTTTGTTGTAATATTTATTGACAATTACAGTCTTCTTTATGATTAGATTTTGCGGCCCGCCAAGGCTGAGGTCTTACCGTCATGATACTTTTAGTTGATGTTTTAGTTTGACGAACTAGCTAACTAGGGCAAATTAAAGTCTACATAATTTTCATTTGTTCCATCCCATTATAAAAATACTAGCGGACGCCCGCGACTTCGTCCGCGTGGAATGTAGTTTTTCACAGATCCGCCGGGAACTATAGATTTTCCGGGATAAACAGTAGCCTATGTATTAATCCAGACTATAATCTATCTCTACTTCTAATTTCAGGTGATCCGGTTCAGTAGCAGAGGCGTGATAGAGTAACAAACATACCATCAAAATCATTAGGTTTTCGCAAAACTCGGGAATCGATGGATTTTTTCGGGATAAAAGTAGCCTATGTGTAGTGTCTAAATTTCAGCCAAATCACTTTAGTAGTAAAGTTAAAGAGCAACAAAGACACATCAATACAAACTTTCGCGTTTATAATATTAGTAGGATTGCACTTTTGCAATATTTTTTTTTTATACCTCAACGTAATCTTTGGCGTGTCCCCAATCCCTCTTGCTGTCCAGGTTGCCCAGCTCCAAGGTCTTCATGAGCCCCAGCTGGATCTTGGCCACGCCCCGGGTGATCTTCCTGGTGACGAAGTTTTCCCCCCGGCGCGGACTCTCGTGGTTGAAGAGTAGCCCGTTGCAGGCAAACATGCCGTAAGCTTCGCGGTAGTTGATGACTATCCAATAGCCGTATAGTTTAGCGCATGCTGTGGAAAAAAAATATTTAAAACTAGCAGACGCCCGCGACGTCGTTTGCGTGGAATTCAGTTTTTCACAAATCCCACGGGATTCGAGAACCGTGGATTTTTCCGGGATGAAAAGTTAATCTTTTTTTTTATTATTCATAATAGGCTGGATTCATGCCTGGTGGAAAGCAATGATGAGGTCTAGGTTGGAGCGCGCTTGCCTAGAAAATGCCTATTCACTCTTGTCTTGAAGGTGCACAAATCATAAGTGTTAGGAAACACAGAAGCTGGAAGGGCATTTCACATCTTCGCTGTTCTTATTAGAAACGTCGATGGGAAACGTAATCGATGAGATATAATGGACTGACGACATCAAGCGAGTCGCAGGGATTCGCTGGATGCAGGTGGCTCAGTATCGTGATGTTTGGAAGTCCCTACAAAAGGCATATGTCCTGCAGTGGACGTCAATCGGCTGATATGATGATGATGATGGTGAAGATAGAGATAAGATATATTAATCCACTGCTAACTGATTAATTTCAGAGTTTAGAATAAAAACCAGCAACCTTGACAGTAAGACCAAAGAAGGCACTTGAGTAAAACACAGAATGTTTTGTATATCAGACCTTGCAGAGTTTGTCGTGCGTGTAATTTATTGACAATACGAATGTCATTCATATTGTTCTATTGGCGCCGTATTTATGTAATCTTACCAACTTGTTATGATAACAAGAAATCATTCAGGAGAATCGGATAATTGAACAATATGTTTACATGATTTTGATACAGTCCATAATACTTGGGAAATAAGAACTTAGTACCGTTTTTTTTTGTTCGTGCTTTAGCTATTAGGCTTCTTAAAACCAAGCAACGTCAGAAGTTTTTGGAAGAAAGCAAAAGTTTTTTTTAAATTCAGGTACGCAAAGGTTCCGAAAGTCTCTCTGAAAGAGTCTGAATGCAGGGTTTATTAAAAAAAAGAAATGTTATTTTTAAACATTACTTGTGTTTTAAGTTCCCAATTGAAAAGCTTGTAATGCGAGAGATTACGCCAACAGAGAATTATTAAAACCTAGAACTAACGAAGTCTGGACTTTAACCGTTGAGCTATTCAGGCATTAAAAATAGACTATTGACGATAATAATTATCTGAGTCATGAGCTTTTTATTGTCAATTTTCGTCACACTGTTTCAAGCAAAATACGATCATAATACATACATAAAGTAGGTAAACATTGATAGGTAAACTTGGGGTTTCTCTGCATGATCGAATCAGAAATGAGGAGATCCGCAGACGAACTAAAGTCACTGACATAGCTCAGCGAGTCGCGAAGCTGAAGTGGCAATGGGCAGGCCACATAGTTCGAAGAGCCGATGGACGTTGGGGTCCCAAGGTGCTGGAATAGCGACTCCGCACCGGAAAGCGCAGTGTTGGTCGACCCCCCACTAGGTGGACCGAAGAAGCGGGTTGCAGGGAGCCGCTGGATGCTGGCGGCTCGAGACCGTTTTGTTTGGAAATCCATGCAAGAGGCCTATGTCCAGCAGTGGACGTCCATCGGCTGACAATGATGGTGATGATGAAACATTGGTATTTTAGATAAAGACTTCTTATACAAAACTTGAGATATTGGCGGTATTTAACTTAATCTGTCTTAAGGGACTTGATATTTGAAGAGTTAATGATTAGTTACCATACGGCGACCGGGGGTAGAACGGTGTTTTTTCAGTCTGCGGAACTTCCACCACTTTGCCGTACAGCTCGGAGGTGGAGGCCTGGTATATCCTGGTCTCCTTCTCCAGGCCAGCAGTCCTGACCGCCTCCAGCAGCCGCAGCGTGCCCAGGGCGTCCACCTGGGCGGTGTACTCGCTCAGTTCGAACGACACTTTCACGTGAGACTGCGCTCCTAAGTTGTATATCTCTTTGGGTCTTATCTGAAAAGTAAACGTGGTTCGTCGTCGTCATCAACCCATATTCGGGTCACTGCTGAGCTCGAGTTTCCTCTCAGAATGAGAGGGGTTAGGCCAACATGGTTATTAAGTCTTTAATTATTAGAAGCCTATAACTAAACAGCTTTCCGAATGGCTCAGCAGGCTAATTCACTAACTTTGACGTATGTTATTTGACATATACGAAAGTGAGATTCTATGTAACAAATGTCATTCGATGCCCACTGACAACCCTTCGTGGATTACAGTAGATAGATGACATTTCTCAGTTGATTTGATGTTTATTGTAATATGTTGTTAATTAAGACCAAATTGGCACTGTTACCCATCTCCTTTTTAACTCTCCCAAACTTCTTCATCCTCTCTATGACGTTCTTCCCTCAAAAGTCCCTCGTCCTTTAAGTGTTAAATGTTTGTTAATGTTTGTGTTTAGTCCATATTGTAGATTTTTATGTAGGTAAATATGTAGAATGTACCTAATAAGATTAAATTGTAATATATGTTTATAGTATGTAATTTATTTTAAATATTTTGTTAATATTAATAATTGTTATTTGTTATAGGTTAGGAACTAACAAAAATATTATTCAATAGTAACTATCTAGTAGATCCTCAAAATTAAACTTGTTAGCTTTCACCGAACAATCTTCTTCGTGCCTTCTCCATCTACTCGACACTGGCGAGATAAACCGTGCCCAGTTGGCACAAATGAAAGCCATAAAGAAGAATTGAATTGAATTAAGACCAAATTAGTGAATAGGTCAGCAGGCCTCTTTCGTCAAAGGAGAGGGAATATGGAGCTTACCCCAGACCAACTATTATGTATTCTGTAATGTAACCAGACGCTATCAGTCAAGTCGGAAAAAAAATATTTAATTACACCACTAACCAATGATAATTTTATACTATAGATCGGTTACGCCCCTACAAAATCACCGCAAAAAGTGATTCGAATAATACTACAAAACTAAGCCCACACATGCACAATTTTGTCTTTAATTCCATTATTTATATATATGTAGATATACTTTTTACACTTTTTGAAAACACAACTCAACATTGTAGACGATATTTAGGTATTATTTGTGTAAATAACGTTCTTAGTTGCTGCTGCTTTAGTCGTGACCCTATGGCAGCGTCCACATATCCGCATCATACCTATCGGACGCATCGCATCAAACGGATCGTAGTAATCTTTGTATAGAAAGTCATACAAATGCGTCCACTGATCCGCATCGTACGAATTGCACGAACCTACACGAACACGAACTGTAAAAACTTTTACATTATTTTTAAAAGTAGTATATTATATTTCATTGGTTATTTAATCCGCAATATATAACAAAATTCAGAACTTTAAAATCTTAGTTACAACACCTACAGCATTGAAAAACTGATTCAAGAAAGAAAAATTTGAAAATTCCGAAAAAAAAAAATATAACTTGCTCACCCTAGGGATTTTTGGAAAACTATTCAATTTAGTTTTAGATAATTAGGTGGTGTATCTAACATATGCGTATTATCCATTAATTACGGGACACCCTGTATAATGGAATTGAACACAAAAAAATATGCATGTGTGCGCTCCGTGAAGTAGCTAAATACGGATTACTTTTTGCAATGGTTTTAGGAACGTAACATAACTATATTAAAAACATCGTTGGGTTGGGTTTTAAAGCTGACAGGTAAAATTTGCGGATGGATTTCCCAATTTCAGTTCAAGCGTGAACCACTTGAACAGATATTGGAAAATAAATATTGTCATTGTGTTTGCTACAACATACACGTTTTTATTATGGTAACATTATGAACCATACGCAAATTGGACCATTTTGAACCAGGTGGATGGCCTAAAAAGTGGACCAACATTACCTAATATTATTATCATGTTCATTTAAATCACTTTATTATGTTAATAGATTACAAAAACTCGTAATTCTACGAAACAATTTTAGGACATTATGTTTCTTGGATAACTAAAAGTTCCGACAATCGATAGATAAAAAGATAGAGTAATGTTTTGTTTTTATCGCCGTAATTAGGAACATAATGATTTCATGGTTAACACGTTTTTATGCTTGTTACAAGATGTTAAATAATAGGTATAGTTTGTTAACATAAATCATTTAACTTTTTTTTAATTAGGTAAGTATCTAGTAGGTTACTATCTAAAATATTTTTTTTCATACAGTTTAAAACTTCCTACCTATTATAATAGGAAGTTTTACTTATACTATACTATTTAATACTTTTATAAACATACTTTTATAAAAGTATGTTCACGCAACTGTTACGTTTCGCGAGCTTTGAGATTATTTAATGATGAATTTTCTTATTTAGACCTAAGTTTTAGCTCTTTAGATGTAATTAAAAAAGCATGTTTTAAAAAGTATCAATAACCATAAAATAATACTCCTGTACTCACTATTTCCGATGTTCAATGCTCAAAACACTGTATTATATTTTTAAGTACTTTTTCTGCAATGTATTGTCTATTATGATTGTGTTTTCTTTTAACTAGTTTCTTACTGTTTTGTAATGAATGTTTTTGCCAAAATAAAATAAAAAAAATAATACTAGCTAATCTGCAGGCAAATTCATTAAAGGCGGAATTATATTTGTCTGACGTGTCGTGTCGTGACTCGTGACGCATCAGAACAGAATCGGTATCATACCTATACCGATTCTGGTATTCATCTATACTTATAATAAATCTGAAGAGAGGTCAATTCAGGGGGTGATTAGTGATCGATACTGATGCCAAAAATGCTATCAGTAAAATTTTTGTCTGTCTGTGTGTTCGTTATAGAAACAAAAAGTGCTTGACGGATTTTAATGAAAATAGGTACAATTATTCTTCATACTACTGGACAGGTTATAGAATATTTTCATAGGAGCAGAGCAGTGAAGGGAAATGTTGGGAAAACGGGAGAAGTTACTCCATTTTTATAGCGATACTAGTGTAAGGGCTGGATTAAAGTGGTCTAGTATAAAATACAACTTAATAAGTTATCAGTTTTATTTTCATGCGTCTATAATTACGATAAGTCTCCATTGCAAAATCTTATTTTAGGATTTCCTAAAAATCGTCTTTTTTTATTTAACTCACAACTCAGTATCCTATATATATAGGATACTGAGTTGTGAGTTAAAAAAAATATACTATATATATAGTATATTTTTTTTTTATTAAGATCAATTGTATTGAAAACACTGCCGCTTACTTTAAAATGTATCAAATTTAAATATTAATTACTAGTTAAATTAATCAACACATGCCTAAGTAATAGGCAAGTTGTTGATAATAATTTATTATCACTTGTCCCCTTAGTGAATATTCAATTATACAGTGTATATTTTAATGTAGAGAAATATAGCCTATGACACTCATAAATAATGTGGCTTTTTGTGTTTACTTTAAGATTTGATAACAAGTCTTACCTTAGTGATAATACTAATAAGGCAGGTGGTGTCAGTTAGGTCTCCATAGTGTAAATGCATCTGTCCTCCAGTGTGGCACGCTGGCTGACCATATAAATGCTGAATTCGGCCTACGGTACAGATAAACTAATATCAGAAAAGACATGGGCATAGCCAGGATTCTATCTAGGGGGGCAGCTATACTTATATTGAGTATTTCATATTACAAATTAATACTGTCCAACAAAAACTAGTTTTTATGGGCAAAACTGAACTTCAGTTTCAACTTTCAGCTTCAGTTTCAGCCCACAGAAACTTCCACACAAGATCTAATGGAAGAAACAAAGTTAAATTGCAAAACACTTGAAAAATTTGGTATCAAGCTTCAAAGATTGCATCCCTGGGGCGGGAGGGGGGTTTTAGCAGCTGCCTCCCCCTGCCCGTACCTTGCTATGCCCATGGAGAAAGATACTTATTTCATTATATATAAAAATATCATATTCCTTTGAATTCATCAGGACAAAATATATTTGACTAACACTCATACTATATTACTATTTCAGGTGGTTCTAAATGATAAAATATATAAGCATAATAAAAAAATATGCTTCAAGTTTGCCTAATTTATTTTATTTTAATATACATGTATGTAAATCAAATTTAGGTTCATTTCAATAAATAAATGAAAGTTCTTATGTATTAATTGGTACAGTAAATTTTTGTAGTATACAATTACCTGTATTAAAAGAGGATGAACGTCTGAGTATTCCGTGAACTTCATATCCTTTCTCAATCAAGAACTCCGCAAGATAGGATCCATCCTGATAAAATAATATAATGTAACGAACATTGGAAAAAATTATGACATCATGTTATGAGAATATTATTTGATTGTTATAAGGAAAACTATGTGAATCAGATTAACTATGAAGTTTGTACTTAAAATTGTGGTCTGTTTAAGTCTAAAGATCTAGCTGATAGGTTAGGCTTAGTATTTAAATAATTTATATAAATATTACTTATGTTTAATTTAGAACATGCTACTATTAAATATCCATAATCCAACTTAATATTTCATTCAAAATTCAACAGAAGAAAAGTATTATCAATTTATACATTTATTTCTATTTTTTTTTAATAATTTTAAATATTTACTAAAAAATAAATTTATTTCAAAGATCAATGAAAATATTTACTTTAAATATTGTGTTACATACATGAAATTGAGAAAATTGAACCTGAAATCTATAAACATAGAGATAAAGATTTTTTTAAATAAAATAGTTTTAATTTGGTCTCTCCTGTAATGAGTAAATCTTATATTCACAATTTGGAATTACTCTTGCTGTTTGCTTTTTTGAATTGCAATAAAAAAATCCAATAGGAATTTCTATGTGTACCTACCTGATGCTTGTAAATTTGATATTTTTATAGTGTTTAACATTTTTCTTATTTAGCCAACAAGGCCTAACGGCTGAATAGTTTGATTATAACAATCAATAAATTCAATACTAAGTTAAATTAAACATATTACCTGCCCAGTTATTCCAGTAATTAACGCCACTTTCCTGTTTCCATTCATTCTTGAACTCTCCCCGGACATTATAAATATTTTTTATTTATTTTATAACTCAAAACACGTCCGTTCTTACCGCGCCGGCAATGTTTTATGCTGATTAAGTGAATTGTGAACAATTTGAAGTGAAGTGTTGATATGTGATAAGCTTATCTCAAACATCAATATTCTGCAAAATGTACAAGCGTGGCAAAATGTTTATAGCATATACAACAGCTAACACGTATGATAAACAATAATAGATTTAATTAATTATACAGAATTTCACTTGAAAAATACTAGATAAACAAAACAGTCGGAACTCGAAATCGGAAACGACTTGACAGTTGACAGTTGACACCACGAACACGAACGTCAAATGAATTGACACTTGTCATTTCTCACCACAGAACACTAATACTCCTAACAGATTCTCACACATTTTGTCATCTGTACCCTGTTGTCAAAGTTCTCTGTGTTTCTCATTGTAATTTTTTCATAAAATTTTAAACGAATGATTTGATCATTAGTCAAAATTTTATTCGACTAGAGCATTTCTAAACGTGTGACTACGAATCAAAGACGAATAACCAAAAAAGGTCAATTATGTGTGCGTAACTGCCACAGATTAATAGATACTGCGTCAAAGATACTACGTATGTAACTGCGTAAAATCAACGACAGATAGGCGGATAGGCCTTAAAGAATATTTAAGTAATTATTTGAGTACGAACAATTTATGGATTTACCGCCCAAAAATAATCGTTATTCGTTCGTACTCGACTAAATCTAAAATATTAAAGTAGTCCGAACTAGGCCTTTGTGTGTTCTCTTATTTTTCCCTTTTAGTTTTAATCTGTGTGTGTTAGTTAATGTCAAAAAGTTGAAGGTTATGGTCAAGTTTCGAAGTTTCATTTTAATAAAAAATATAGCTAAATCCTGAAAAACCTTAACAACTTGTGATTATTTTGCCCTTTACAATCAGAAACTTTTTACTATTGTAAATAATGAACTTTGCAATATTCGTACTTGTTGTGAAATAGTGTGTGTTTACTACGCAGCAACATAATATAATTAAAACTTTATTAAACCAAGAGAATACTAAGAAATCCCTGTCGGTATGCCGGATATTAAGATAACTCCATTAGGCGCTGGCCAAGATGTCGGCAGAAGCTGTATTTTGCTGTCTATGGGGGGTAAAAACATCATGCTTGATTGCGGGATGCATATGGGGTACAACGACGAGAGGCGGTTCCCCGACTTCTCCTACATCGTACCAGAAGGTCCCATCACTAGTCAGATTGACTGCGTAATTATATCGCATTTCCATTTAGATCACTGCGGTGCCCTTCCGTACATGTCGGAAATGGTGGGTTACACTGGCCCAATATACATGACCCACCCGACAAAAGCCATAGCACCCATACTACTCGAGGACATGAGAAAAGTCGCTGTAGAAAGGAAAGGAGAATCTAATTTCTTCACCTCGCAAATGATCAAAGACTGTATCAAAAAAGTAACCGCTGTTACACTGCACCAGTCTGTCATGGTTGACAATGAATTGGAAATAAAAGCTTATTATGCGGGTCACGTGCTGGGTGCTGCTATGTTTTGGATCAGAGTTGGCTCTCAGTCTGTAGTGTACACTGGAGACTATAACATGACTCCCGACAGGCATCTAGGAGCTGCGTGGATAGATAAATGTAGACCAGACTTGCTCATTTCAGAGTCTACATACGCAACTACCATAAGAGATTCAAAACGCTGCCGTGAAAGAGATTTCTTGAAAAAAGTACATGAGTGTGTCGAAAAAGGAGGAAAAGTGCTTATTCCAGTGTTTGCTTTGGGCAGAGCACAGGAATTATGCATTTTATTGGAGACATATTGGGAACGCATGAACTTGAAATATCCTGTGTACTTTGCATTGGGTTTGACAGAAAAAGCTAATAATTACTACAAAATGTTCATCACATGGACCAATCAGAAGATTCGGAAGACCTTTGTGCAGAGAAATATGTTTGATTTTAAACACATCAAGCCTTTTGATAAATCCTATATTGATAATCCAGGTGCAATGGTGGTGTTTGCTACCCCGGGCATGTTACATGCAGGCTTGTCCTTGAATATATTTAAAAAATGGGCACCATACGAACAAAACATGTTGATTATGCCTGGTTTCTGTGTCCAAGGCACTGTTGGTCATAAAATTTTAAACGGTGCTAAGAAAGTAGAGTTTGAGAACCGTCAAGTAGTCGAAGTCAAAATGGCTGTTGAATACATGTCGTTCTCCGCTCACGCTGACGCTAAGGGCATTATGCAACTGATTCAATACTGTGAACCAAAGAATGTGTTACTAGTGCACGGAGAGGCTCAAAAGATGGAGTTTTTGAAGGACAAAATTGAAAAGGAGTTCAAAATCAGCTGTTACATGCCTGCTAATGGAGAAACAACTGTCATAAATACTCCAACAAAAATTCCTATTGATGTATCTTTACGATTATTGAAAGCCGAAGCTGTCAGGTACAACGCACAGCCACCGGACCCCAAAAGGAGACGAGTAGTTCATGGTGTGCTCTGTGTCAAAGACAATAGACTGTCATTACTGGACCTGGATGAAATCTGTGATGAAATAGGCATAAACCGACATGTTATTAGGTTTACCAGTACAGTGCGGTTTGATGATCCGGGGCCATCTGTCAAAACTGCTGAAAAACTCAAAACATTGCTTGCAGAAAAGTTGCAGGGTTGGTCAATTACAATATCAGATGGCAACATTTCTGTAGAATCTGTCCTAATAAAGGTTGAAGGAGATGATGACAGTACCAAAAGCATTTATGTCTCATGGACAAATCAAGATGAAGATTTGGGCAGTTATATTCTCGGATTACTGCAGTCAATGGTGCAATGAAGACTTTTTAATAAACAAGTAAAGCAGTTTTTCAACTGAATCAACCAAACTTTTTTTTGAAGCCTCAATAACTCAATGGTAAACGGGCCCAGAATCATTACCTATATTACGGGTCATGGTTTGAAGCCAGCTGGACTACTGTAGCACCCACTCCTGACAGTCTTTTCTGACTAATTGGGATGGGAATGGGAATATTAGTCATATTTAAAAGATATGGCATATTTTTTTTTAAATGAATATATTCTACAAATAATAACATACTTAAAAGTTCAGGTTTGACTTCCTTGATTTTTAGAAGAGATCCAGTAAAACTTGCTACCAACTACTGATTATGATTTCATTCCATTGCTCGCCTCAAGAGTTGAAAATAGCAGAACTAAAGTGTTTTTCAGATAGCTTTCACTCTAGAAAGTTTGCCACGATTCACATTATTAATATTTATTATGAATGTCATAAGGCAATTGTCACCATACCCATGCTATCTGAAAAACACTATAGCCAAACATTGAGGGTAATAAGGAAGAGTTGTTTCAAAACACATTTGTGTGATCATTCTCTCAGTGGATTGCACAAAGTTTTTAACAAGGGTAGGCACTGCATAAAAATTACAAAATGAAAAATTCCCTTTCTAATACAGGTTCAAAGTGAGTCATCAGGGTAGGCAGTGAATTTTTGCTTCTATCACATGCAAACCATTGATAGTGATTGTCTTGCCCTGTGTTAGTTCCTTTGTTTAAGTTTAAGTTAAATATTAATAAAAAGCCTTTGTTTGTAAAATAATGTTTAATAAATAGTTTAATGAAGAACAATTGTCTTATTATTATTTTTAGATTAAACACACCAAGTGATGTCAGTATTGCACTTGCCTTGATACCATAAATATTGCAGTCTGTTAATTTCAGTTAAATTTTTCGTCTTTGAAACTACATTTTGCTTTGGTTTCTGAAATTAATAGAAATATATTATTAATGTTATTGATATTGCTAGATAATAATTGATATTGCAAAAACCAAAGCATTGCTCCCTTTTGACTTTTCCTACAATTGTCGCCATATTTCAATCAATGAATAAAATCTTGAGAAATTATGTATCAAAACCATAACTCATGGACCGAATAAACCGCATGGAAGTCGAAGTTCGAGCGTAACGCTTTAGAGCCTCAATAGCTCAAAGGTAAGAGCGGTCAGACTCGTCACCGAGGGGTGGTGGTTCGATCCCCGACTCGTTGGTCTATTGTCGTACCCACTCCTAATACAGTCTTTCCCGACTAGTTAGAGGGGAATGGGAATATTGGTCATATTTAAAAAAAGAAATATGGTAAATTAAAAAAAAAACGCGAATAAATACTTACCTATAGGTAGGTATATTTTTTAACTTACCATAATTGGTGGAAATAGTCTTCTAAAATCTCCTTTACCGAGGTTCTCTCTATAAGCATTCAACACACTACTCCGCAGTTTGGGACTCATACAATGTCTACATAGCCTGCAGACGGTAGAAACTTCGCAGCTATCTCTACAAGTCGAACTACACTCTGCACTGTACACTGCTATGTTCTTCTGTGATGCTATCATACTTCTGCTACCCTGGTCCTCACTGAAAATAATGTAGGAAAACTTTCTATAAAATCATTGATTTTAACAAAAAAAGTGTGTTAGCACGCACGAATGGAGTTTACTTTTTCAGATCGACTGTCTAAATAAGTGTATGTTGCCCCACAGCATACACTCAATACAAACGCCTGAAAAGTGAAAGGTGCGCAACCGAGGAGCAGCAGGCCGCGGCGTGCGCGCCCACCAACAGCGTGCATATGCTGTTGGCGGCAGCGCACGGTGAAAGGTGCGCAGAATAAGTTGCGCACTAAAATGTAACGCTGTCATTCGTTCATCGAATTTTACTACCCAAATTTTTTTCATACCAGGGGCTATATGTGAAAAATCGATTCAATGGAGTAAACTAAAAGCCGGGGTTCGAACTCAGGACCTCCGTCTTGTAAATCTACCGCGCATACATACCACTGCGCCACGGACGTTTCAAAATTTAATTTAATCAGATTGTACACAACGAAAGTTATTTAAACAAATAATAGGTACCTACCTAAATATTGTCAACAATGTCGACGTCTATGTTCAGCTAAATTCGGATCACTTTTTGCGGTGATTTTGTAGGCACGTAACTTATCTAATAGTAGAAAATCTTTGCCTATCAATCAGATATGGCCAGTTTTGCAATAGTTGCTTCAATATTATGCTGATTCTAGTACAAGTAGGCCGGGATCGGTCGTTAAATTTTTTTTTGCTGATATAAATCTAACCGTTTCTTGTTACAAAATGATACGAGTATGTTTGGCTTGCATATCAGTCACAATATTTTAAAGTAGGTAGGATATATTTTATATTTATTGTTAAAAAATGGCGGTATTAAAATAGGTATAAGTTTTGCTTTAAATAAATTTAAACTTAATCTACCAGTACACTAATCACTAAGTAATACTAGCTGACTAGGGGTTGATGGTAAAATGTTGAAAATGTAGGGTTACCTACTTTACTACTACTTACACTACCCTACCTCTACCGGCTACCTTAGGATTAATTATAAATTTAATTAAAATATAATGTAGGTATGCCTAGCATGTGACCAAAGATAAGTATGTCTAGTGAAGTGAAATAGACAAAATGTCAACCAATGACTTGAAGTAGTGTCAGTGTCATCTCTTTTGTCCCAACGCATCAAAAGACATATTCCGATATTCCAGTTAAGACGCAATTGGCCGACATTTGTCTATTTCTCCTCACGAAACATGTAGCTAGTTGCATGTTAGGCCTACTGAAGTAAGCCGTAATAGACTGATATTGATGACTAGAACTTACTTGCCATCACTCGTATACGTTGCAAGTCCAACAAGTGAGAACAAGTTGAACAGAACTTGCTCATAAAGCAGCTGGTTCGGTGGGTAGTGCGATGAGCTCAGGTTGGGAGACATGTTGGCTTCTAGCAGATACACCCTGAGGTCTTCGTCCACCATCAGGTCGAAGCGCATCATCTCGAAGAAGTTATCTTGTGACGGGTAATTTTGGAGCTGAAAAGATATAAACATTAAACATTTTGCTATAACTGCCTGGACCATTCAGAGGTAATAACTATACAACAGAGTTCCATCCCAACCAACTAGTAGTTGAGGCCTGCAACTACACTCACAACCTTAACGCTAACTTCAAGCAGAGGCGTCCCAAAAACGTCCTTTACGATCCAGACATGACAGATGACATGACAGATGACAAGCTACAGCTACACGGGTACACGGGCGAGCGCAGAAGCATCGCCTGATGAGACCCGAAGGCTGAAATAAAGATAGAGGACGGAACGACTCTCTAAGGGCGTCTCCTCTGAGACTCGGACCTCGGCTTGGAGGCCCGTTCGGGAAGGGTGTTTTGGCCTGAGTGTATCAGTCCGGGCGCCCCCGAGATCGTGAGTTAAAAACCCACGTCTGGGTGACGTCATATATCGGGGACCTCGTCTTTGTGTTGCCTGGGAAGCATTGTCGTTCGTTATGTCATCGTCAGGATCGTAAAGGACGTTTTTTGGGCGTCTAGATCTACAATCAGCGTTGGTGTCGGGGATCGTTAGAAAGCTTGCCTCTGCAAAGCTTGGCTGCCTGGCGTGCGATCTCGTCTCATTCTTATTAATCAAATATACTACTAGATACAATATTACATCAGCTAAAAAGCTTACTGCCTCAGCAGCTTAATGCTTCAGCCAAATAAAATGAGCCATTCGATTTGAGTCCAGGTAACTAACCGCGGTTGAATAAAAAATAAACTAAATTGTAAATTGAATGGGAATGACTTATTAGGTACCTACTTCAAGCTTTTTGCCAGAATGCAAGGGACACATCAAAGGAAAATTTGAAACACTTCACAGTTCAAGATCCTCGTTATTAGTACAATGCATCACGGACGATGTGCTTTATCTGCTTGACCTTGCTGTAATCATTAAAGACCTCGACACAAAGGCGATGCCGCCGCAAAAGCGATTTTTGGGGACGAAAAATAATTTGAAAAGTATTTTAAATTTTGTATCATCATCATCATTATCAATCCGTATTCAGCTCACTGCTGAGCTCGAGTCTCCTTTCAGAATGAGATGCGTTATGCCAATAGTCCACCACGCTGGCCCAATGCGGATTGGCAGACATCACACACGCAGAGAATTGAGAAAATTCGCTGGTATGCAGGTTTCCTCACGATGTTTTTCCTTCACGTTCGAGACACGTGATATTTTTTTTTAAATGCACACTGAAAAGTTTTAAATTTTCTATACTTAGGTACATTAGGAATTTGTCAAATCTTTTTTATATGCGGGTACGACAACAGTTAAGCGAGCGGAGATCGAACCCCGACCTCTCGATGATGATTTGAAGTTATAAAACCTTAATAACTTCGGGCAATTCTAGATGGACCACAGACTCTAGTCCCCGTCAGCTCCGCTATTCCTGGCTCTGGCAGCCGATACGGTATCGGCGGGGCAAGGGGTGTTAAGAATCTCCGGCAGAGATTCCGCTGCCAACCCCGACGACTAGACCTGGCAACATACAACGCACGCAACAGTGCGTGTTGCCAGTGATGGACGTTGAGGTCCCAAAGTACTGGAATGGCGACCCCGCACTAGTAAGCGCAGTGTTGGTCGACCCCCCACCAGGTGGACTGACGACATCAAGCGAGTCGTAGGGATTCGCTGGATGCATGTGGCTCAGTATAGTGATGTTTGGGAGTCCCTACAAAAGGCATATGTCCTGCAGTAGATGTCCATCGGCTATGAATAACATATGATGATGATGAATAACTTCAAATCATCATCGAGAGCTCATCAAACAAATCATTGGGTCGAGCTTTTTCCGTTCTCCGCTGTTCCGTTATTGCATGTTGGAGTTTGGATGGATATAAGTAAGAATTTGGATCGGATGAAGTGTTTAAAATTCTAATGCCTTGCTTCTATAGTTTGTCGTAACTTAAATAACCACGGTTATTTATCAACGTGTTATCTTCTTACAAGTAGTAGATTGTACTTAACTGATAAAGTGACTGTTACTGCCGACCTATATATGCTATTTAATATTTTTATATATAGATATATTTATATTCTTTAACTATACTGACATGAATAATAAAGCGGAAAAGTTTCTGTTTGTTTGTATGTACTTAGATATTATAATGTATGATGTATGTTTGTTAAAATGTAATTTTTCTAGTTATAGTAAATTATGTATTTATGTTGTATGTTATGTATTTATGTTAGTAATATTTGTATTATTAGAAAGGTGTCTACTATTCATGTACCTACCTACATAAACTTTCGCACTTACGTCTTATGCCTAGTTCGGACTACTTTAGTATTTTAGTCGAGTACGAACAATTTTAAGATTTATCGCCCAAAAATACTGAAGTACTAAAGTAGTCCGAACTAGGCCTAAGGACTAGTACTCAACTAAAATACTAAAATAGTCCGAACTAGGCCTAACAGTCGCGGAAGCATTAGTGTCCGTCCACACAGACCGGCTCGGACAGTAGAGCAATTAAAACAGAGATATCGTTGATTTTAATAAGGTTTACGTATATACCGCGTAACAGCATCCTCAGGACAGTTTGTGACGGGATGCCCAGCCCTTTGTTTACATATTGGCTATCTGTGCATCAAGGCAATAATAAAAAATAGCTTATACTCCGGACTAGAATGACGCCTGGGAAGAGTCTTCTAACCTTCCCAGTTAGTATATAGATAAGTAGGTTTTAAACCTATTTCTATTATTATTTATTATTATTTTATATCACTGTAATATATATACTGGATGCTTTTACCTTTAATAAAAATCATTATTATTACAAATCTGACAAATTAGATTACCCTATGAATCTACGTACCTACCAATATTTAGTGCTTATATTTCGGCTCCCCAGCTAATAGGAAGACAGCACTAAACAGTTTGTTCCGACACCTAGTATTTAGTAGATAACTCGTAGACGCCGCGCGGTGTCACCCGCGTGGTTCCCGTTCCCGCAAGAATACGGAGATAAAATATAGCCAAGAGCCTTCCTCGATAAATAGACTATCTAAAACTGAAAGAATTTTGCAAATCGGACAAGTTGTTCCTGAAATTAGCGCGTTCAATCAAACAAACAAACTCTTCAGTTTTATAATATCAGTATTGGTAATAAAAGTAAGTATAGGTAGGTACCTATAACCAGTATAACCTAATATGTAAAAGAACTTACTGCGCTGATAATATGGTGCTCCTTCTTGAGGAATACTTCAGTGATGGCCTCTTGCACGTCTAGCCACATCTGTGTTGTGTTCTTGCCCTGTGGACATTGGAAAGTGGTAAATAAATAAATGAGAATGAACTGCCAAATATGAACATCAAAAATTTCGTTTACTGCCTTTTTTGGGTGTTTCGTGATTTTAACTCCAAACGAATTACCTATTTTTTTATTTTTTTTTTATTTTTTACAAAAAAACCCTTGACTACAATCTCACCTGATGGTAAGTGATCATGCAGTCTAAGATGGAAGCGGGATAACTTGTTAGGAGGAGGATGAAAATCCACACCCCTTTCGGTTTCTACACGGCATCGTACCGGAACGCTAAATCGCTTGGCGGTACGTTTTTGCCGGTAGGGTGGTAACTAGCCACGGCCGAAGCTTCCCACTAACCAGACCTGGACAAATTAAGGAAATCTCAATCTGCCCAGCCGGGGATCGAACCCAGGACCTCCGTCTTGTAAATCCACCGCGCATACCACCGCGCCACGGAGGCCGTCAATTGTAAGAGCAAAAAAAAAAAAGTTTTAACAAGACTATGAACAGCAGTTCGTAATGTATAACTAATTCTAATAATTAATATTCATAAAATAATAACATGAGTATGAGTATGTTATTAACCTTAAATTAGGTATTAATTCCACGTAGCTGAGTGTATAGTTAATCCTTAATTACATTTGTAAGCCCTAAGAGCCGTTTACAAGGAAATCGAAGAAAGGTAAGGCAATCGATAGCTACCGGGTAGTGTGTAGCGAGTAGCAGGTAAAGGGTTTAAATTCATTAATACCAGTACTGTAGGGGTGATCGACATATTAACATGTCGTGGCTAAACGTGGCGCCAGCTACTAATCGCGTAAAGGCGACTGCAAACGTGACAAGATCGTCTAATTAAATTTATTAAAAACAAGTTACACTTCTAAGTCCAACAACGTCTCTAACAGAAATAGGCGCCAAAAGAATGTTTAGAATAAATAAAGAAAAGTTTCTAAAGAAGAAGAAAAATCAATTAAATATGTGCCGAAATGTGGACTCCATTGGTTGATATGATGATGATAAACCCGTTTATTGTTCTACTAGAGACATATAGGTACTAAAACATATAGTCTATAGATTAGTTTCCAGTGATGACCTATGGTTAATTTAAACTGTTATATATTCTGTGATAAGGTTCCGAGACTTGGTCGCTTACTATATGCCTCATAATAAATGTCTCAGAGTCACACAGCAGGCGACTGAATGAGCTATGTTTGGAGTTTCTTTGCGTGATCTGATCAGAAATAAGGAAATCTGCAAAAGAACCAAACTTATTTAGCTCATCGAGTCGCGAAGCCGAAGTGGCAATGCGCGGGGCACATAATTCAAAGAGCTGATGGAAATGGGGTGCCAAGGTGCTGGAATAGCGACCCCGCACTGTAAAGCGTATTTATGGTCGACCCCGTTGTGGATACACTACATCAAGCGAGTCGCAGGGAGTCGCTGGATTCAGGTGGGTCATCGTGTTGTTTGGAAGTCTCTATAAAACGCTCATGTGCTGTGGACGTCCATTGAAAGAAAAAAATAAAGAAAAAACGTTTATTTTAAAATTGTACCACACACCACAATGCCGAAGCACTATTGCAGCGTCCGATGCCTCAACCACCTGAGCAAGGCAAGACTAAAACTTAAGTAGTAAAAGCATCAAACCACACTGTCATGTTTGGCACAACCTTGAAAAAGGTATCAGCTCAGCATTTTGCTGCATGATCCAACCAATTGCTGGAGCATACAGCACTGATTTTCAGCTGATACCCTCATCCAAATGACACGACGGATAAACACAGCCACGCAGCGATAAAAAAACTATTATAAATTTAACTTAAAACAACAAACAAACTAAAATTAATAAAAGTTAAATAAAAATAGAACTAAATTAAAAAAAGAAAAGTATTTTACCAAATCTTAGAAACAATAACAATTTCATAATACATTGGCTGATATGATGAGAGTTTCACGTATTTCAGCAAATAAGCGCTTCGTATAAGAAAAGCCTTATTTTCACCCCTTTTAAAAAGTGCGTACGGTGTCAGCTGTCGAGTTATTTATCGTCTGGCGAGCGGATTTACATGGCAAGTGCTAGTTAATGCGGCTTACACCCTACCTCATTAACGTGGCGAAAAAATAAAAGAAAACCACTTGATTAAGTTGATACTGACTGAGTTTATTTCGTATGACGCTGAGGTGAATTTTTTGGAGGAACTGCGATTTTACGCAACTACAACTATAGTGTGGGATTAACTTTTTAGTTATTATTTTCTTTAATGATTCTATGAATCCTTGGCCAAAGGGCCCTTCCTCCAATTCATTCATTCTCAATCCAAGTTTGACGGCTTAGGGTATTTTTGACCTGGCCTTTGTTCAGAATGTCATAGATTTGGTCTAGGTACGTTCGCGTTGGACAATACCCTTCCAACCCTTCCAACAATTCATTCAAACTGGCCTTATAAATGCCTTTTGTTATAATCTTATTTCAGTTTCCTGTCTACTGCCCAAACCAATAACTTATCTACCACTTCTTTTATATTACACTATTTATATCTCTCTCATTCCGTGATACTCCAATCATACTCCTCTATGCTCTCATCTCTAAGAAAGAAAAGAAAGATCTATTCGTTATTATGAGTTTCCTGCTACCTAAACTCAATATGTGATAGTGTACTACATGATATCACAGTGGATATGACTTCTGCCTCCGATTCCGGAGGGTGTGGGTTTGAATCCGGTCCAGGGCATGCACCTCCAACGTTTCAGTTGTGTGCATTTTAAGAAATTAAATATCACGTTCTCTAACGGTGAAGGACAAACATCGTGAGAAAACCTGCATACCAGAGAATCCTGCCAATCCGCATGGTGGACTAATTGGCCTAACCCCTCTCAGCTCAGCAGTGAGCCGAATATGATGAATACAAACACTCCTCTGGCCACTTGCACTTTTCCTGTTTGGGACACCTTCTGGGAGTTCATTAAGTAGATAACGTAAATATAAAAGAGTTTCATACCTTAGAGCTAGCGTAATGGTCGAAGGCCTCTTTCATGCTGAACCCCAAGGCTGTGTAGGGATGCGCCAGCGACGGAACCTCCCAGGTGGGCAGATAGTCGTCTCCCACCACGTATTTGTCCAGGTTATTTGGGTCGAATGGATAGTATTTTGCTGGACAGTATCTGTAAACCAAAACAAAGAATAAAAAGGTTTTGTGGATTCTACTGAACTGATTTTGAAAATTCCTTTATTAAAAAGAAAGCCACGTTATTTATGAGTGTTATAGGCTATATTTTATCCCCGTATATTCAAGGGAATGAGAACTACGCGAATGATACCGCGTGCTGAACCGCGGGCGTGGGCTGATTTCAAAATAACTATTTTCGAAAGTGTTTATAGTTATTTACACGATATTAAAACAAAAACGAATTTTTATTTTTTTTGGCTATCTGTTTTTCCGAGCTAAACTCTGGAACAGCTGAACCTGTTTTAATGGGACTTCACTGGACGGTAGAGGAGGTTATTCAGCAATATAATATAGGCTACTTTGTATCTCGGAAGTGGGGAATTCGAATATTATCATTCCACAATTTGGACAATTTGTAAATGTGAATAGAATAGAATAGAAAGAAAATAAGCATTAGGAACGATGTTCAAGATTCTTTCTAGATTTGTTACCGTAGGCAACGTAACGTAAGTATAGTAGGTATTATTATCTATGGCACTAGATGAAAATAGTACGCAATAAGCTTTCTCACCTGAATAATACGTCTCCTTTATACCAGTACACTCTCAAAGGATCCACTGACGTGAGGACGACGTACACGCCAATATCGAACTTATGTCCGTCCACTAAAAACGGTTTTTGCACGTACTCCTGTACAAAACTTTCGCCGCTTGACAAATCAATTTCGGTCACGTTCTTTAAATAAACACCCCGATGTTGATTGTGCTTTTCCAAAAACACTGCATCTCTATTTTCTGCTGCGTATTCCAAAAACTCCTTCTTATTTTTGGGAATTTTGAACGCACGGGGAATATATTTGGAATTCGATGTCGCTAAATCCACTTTGTTAGTAATGAAACCGGTGCCAGGATAGTGGTTTACCTTCTGATAAGTTTTTAATCTATGCAAATTTGGATATAGAACTCTGAAAGGGTAATCGTGTGACCACAGTAGGGTCCAGGGCGTTTTGTTCGTGCTCTTCTCATATCCTAACCTCTCTAAGACCAGATGAACATGTTTGAGGAGGCCATTTTTGTTTTCCACGTCACTGTAGGCAGAATACACCCAATAGGACCTTCTGTTCGCTACATTATCTTTGTAAACAGCTGATCTATTTTGTACATTTATTATTTCCAACAATATGGCCAAAGATACACCAATTACACATATTAGTAGAAATATATTAACATTTATGTCCTTTCTAATAGATTGGTTTGTTATCCTCGTGATATTTTCCTGTTCGTCATTTATATCGGAGACATTTTCGTTGGTATCCAGCGATTGTTTGGTCTAAAAATAAAATATAATATTTAGGTAATGTAGTAATTGTAATATTTAGGTCAAATAGTTTTAGTAGCACAGTGTTTAATGACGATCTGAGATGGTTATAACAAAAAGAGTACTCAGCTATATGGACTCAAGGGTTGTTTTGAGTATCTATTTAGTTGTATATCTATTATTATCAGCAAATTATAAGATTTTTATTTCATTATTACTATTTAATATTTATCTAACCCTACTTGGATGTGTATCAAATGCAATGGAAAAACATCGTGAGGAAAGCTGCATACCTGAGAATTATCTTAAATTCTTAATTCTCTGCGTGTGTGAAGTCTGCCAATCCGCATTGGGCCAGCGTGGTGGACTATTAGCCTAACCCCTCTCATACTGGGAAGAGACTCGTGCTCAACAGTGAGCCGAACATGTTAATGATGATGATGAGATTTGGATGCTATGTAACACTTTAGATTTAACTAATATTACGACCATTGGCGCGCAGTTCATACATGCATTAAAGTCCTGCATACCCTAAAAGATGTTTTCTTAATACTTTCAAATGCAGATTTTCCCAGTTTGGTGATTTTTTTTCTTACTAGTGCATACCCTGATCGATAACCATATGCACGCCACTGATTACGACCTCTGTGAAGCAATTGTGTAAATGATGCTTTATAATGTAGAGATCCTAGATAAATACGAAACTTATAAAACAAAAGTAATTTTCAAGTTCAGGCAAATATTAGGATATCGAAATGTTTCCTTATGCTAAGTGAACATACACATAGTGTTTACGCAGTTAAGTTACCTAATCTAAGTTAAAATATCACAATTTACTTGACTAAGTATTGTTACAGGTGCTATAACATGTTTAAATCTAATTTCCAACAAGAATTTTCCGGCTTACAGCATGCTTGGATGTTTTAAAACTTAAAATTAAAAAAAAAAACAATAAAAGGTTTAATCGTATTAATTATTATTTATTTATACATGAGATTAAAACAAAAAGAGGCATTAATAGCTAAAAATAAAAATATTAAATAAACACTCATTAAATATTGCGAATCTTCGCGAAAATGTAACACAAGAAAAATCCAGGAAAAGCGAAATAAATCACTATTATTTATTAATCGAAATAAACTTCCATCTATTTTAACTTAATATTTAAATACTTTTATTTATTCTTTATTATAGGTTTAAAATGTATATTTCTCATGTTAACTGATTTGTGTAATATTTAATTTATTTTAATATTACGAAAATAAGCATGCCGTGTCTACTTTAATTTAATTGTACAGAGCCTTGTATTTGTATTTTTTAGATTGTAATAATGTGAATACTGTAACAATCACTATTGGATCAAATAAATAAATAACTACTTAAATGGTAAATAATTTATTTAATTTTATCTACGTACCTTAATAGTATCAATACTTTGTTCTTCTTTCATTATAAACAATGTAAGAATTGTTTAACATTAAAAAACACTATAAAATAATAAAATAATGACTAGAATTTATTTATTTTCTTATACGTAAATGCATATCCGCAGAACTTCACATACGTTATGAGAATGAACGGATTGATGTTGGAAAGGGATCGGTTGCTAATTCGTATGCGTTGGAAAAAGACAAAAACAAACTTTCTAAAAACATGGTAGCTACCGGCTTTTTAAGGTCATATAGCAGTGATGGGAAATGTACTATGAATGAGATGTTTAAGAGTGTTTGCATGTGAATACTAAATAGATTCGTATACATTTAGGTACGTTACAGGGCCCAGCTACTATTTATAGCTGGGCCCTGGGCCATATTTATTTATTAAAATATATTGAGAGCTTACCCAACACGTTGCTTTAAAGTGGGTTGGCGAGTTTAGGGTATTTAACAGCGACATTGACATCATCATTATCAACCCATATTCGGCTCACTGCTGAGCTCGAGTCTCCTCTCAGAGGGGCCAATTGTCCACCACACTGGGCCAATGAAGATTAGCAAACTTCACACACGCAGGTTTCCTCACGATGTTTTTTATTCACCGTTTGAGGCACGTCATATTAAACTTAAAATGCATATATCATATTAATTTTACTTTCTATTAACGGTCTCGTACAATGAAAGTTTACACCCATTAACTTACATATATATTTGCCAAATTTTCTTAGTAGGTAAGTACATATTATTTAGAACTACTTATATCTAAACAGTGTATAATTATTATTACTAATATTTGAAGCACGTTAGGCTGCGGACTGTGGTTTCATTTGAACCACACAAGATGCTTCAGTCGCATTCCATTAAGTATTGAGGTGTAGTAGGTATATCTAATGGTAAAGGTTACCATTAGATATACCTACTAGATTAACATTCGATTTTGCAATGGATTTTTTGCATTGGTTTAAATAGAAAAGGCAGGTTTTATGACCGCCTTGACTATGCCTCTAATCTGCAATTGGAGTGCTAATAAATAAGTATGTAAGTAATAATGTAAGTATGATTCATTCATTCATGATGGTGATGATTCATTCCCCTTTTAAGAGCTGAATGTATCATAATCAACATCATGAATCGGAAAAAGCTTGAAAAAAAGATCGAGTTTTTTTTTTCAAGCTTTTCCGACAATACACACTTAAATTTTTGGGTAAGAATGTAAAGAACTCTATGGCATAAGTGCACGATGGCAACTCGATTGCGAATTTCTAATTTAAAATATTGACTTCACTTATATTACGTTTAAACTACATTCTTGTATATCGTACTCGTACCTACTAATAATCTGATATGATTTCGTTTCAAACCTTACGTGATCTTCGAAGCACGGGGTTTTAACACCTTACACCGCCAACTTCCAAACATCCGGATTGAGAATTTTTACTGAAAATTTCTTCCAAGGCAGAAAATCTCGGTACACCATAGCATAACCAAGGACTGGAATTTAAAACCTGGTGGTTTGAAGCCACAAGTGCACAAGGTTTTCTATTAGGGTAGGCATTGTACAAAATGGAAAAGTCTTTTCCAACGCAGGCTTATAAGCTCTCAGGTTCCTTAGGCCAGCGTTTCCCTGGCTTGGCAATTTTTTTGACTTCGGAACCCTTTTTGTTTCACCATTTTTCGGCGGAACCCTTAAGCTAGAGTTCCTAGAAAAGAAGTAAACTAAAGACGGGAATACAGTTACGTCTCGTGGCGCGTGGTAGCGCGCCAGAAGCATATCGGTTTCCTACATGGTGCCATGGAATTTTAGAATGCAATGTTTTAAAACAGGTTAAAAAAAAAATACGTCAATTAATATTATCACTAGTGAAACATACACTGTGTTGTAACTGTGAAGTTTACAATATGGAAATCTTGAATTTTCGCGGAACCCCTGACGGCCTTTCACGAAACCTCAGGGTTCCGCGGAACACCTTTTGGGAACCGCTGCCTTAGGCAATGCAATTGTGCGTCTATGTAGTGCGCGCCACTGAGTTACCCTAACACAAGACAGTAATAAAATCAATAGATGCCATAAAAACGATCATCAATACAAACGAGCACTTAGAGCGATGCTGCGGTTCTCTGCGTATTGTCTGTTTCTCTGTTTACAGTTTACGGCGGCGCCAGACGGCCCGGCGGGCGCCGGCGGCGGTGAGGTATGATACTGCCTGCTTAAGTCCTCATTCGCACGAAAAATCTAGAAAAAGTATAATTTATTTCAAGACAACTCTAACGTTGTTTAATAAACATAAAAACTGTAGTTAAATAAAACGGCTTGCTAATAATTTTGTTCGAACTGAATTGCGCCACAAAAATAAATCAATATTGTCTCAATGTGTCTCTTATCTATACTAATATTATAAAGCTGAAAAATTTGTTTGTTTGATTGAACGCGCTAATCTCAGGAACTACTAGTCCGAATTTAAAAATTATTTCAGTGTAAGATAGCCCATTTATCGAGGAAGGCTATAAGCTATATATTATCCCCGTATTCTTACGGGAACGGAGACCACGCGAGTAAAACCGCCCGGCGTCAGCTAGTTTACAAATAAAATCACGATGGAATAATTATATCTGTTCTAAGGATAACTTTACTCATGCACGCGACATAGCAGTCAAGGATAATATGGCGGTGCCTATTTCACTTGCATCGTGCATACCATAAAGTAGGTACCACAAGGTTAGGAAGAAGGGAAATTGGGCACACCCAAAGCGCTTGGGGGCCATTGGATCAGCTTCCACCTTCACACAGGAAGTAAAACTATAAGAAATTGTAATGTTGTCATCAATTGTAAATTATAATACTGTATGATTTTTTTAAAAAAGAGCAACTGATGAGTTTCATGCCGGTTTCTTCTTAGCAGAACCTTCCTTCCAAACCAGTGGTTGAATTTTTACAAATAATCAAGTGACGTATCAAAATTGCTTGTAAACTGAGCCTACTTGAAATAAATGAATTTTGATATTGATTTTGAAGGCAAGACTATGCACAAGAATAAAGTTTCTTGCCGGTTTCTTTTCAGCTGAACCAGCCTTCCCAACCGGTGGTAGAATCTTTACACATCAACTGACTGGTCAAAAGTGCTTGTAAACTGAGCCTACTTGATAGAAATGAATTTAGAATTTTTGACCCCTACATACAGTAGCGCAACCGCCGCGAAGTGACAGCGCTGTCCGGGCCCGGCGCCGCCGCGTCTCTCGTCGCGGGAGTGGTGGGCATCGATCGCACGCACCCGAAATGCACGCCAAGCCGGCGCCGGCTCCAGTCTCGCTGACAAACAAACTTTGTTTGCGACAACAAAAGCGAATCACCTCCTACTGGAAACTATCTATTCCACCTATAAAGTAGATACTAGCGGACGCCCGCGACTTCGTCCGCGTGAAAATCGATATAAACTTTCAAACCCTATTTCATCCCCCTACCCCCCCCCCCTACCCCCTACCCCTACCCCTATTTCAAAAACGGTAGAACAAATGTTTAATTATGTTTTATCAAGTGCTTAAATATAAAGTTTCAAGGTTTTATCTTTTAAAATTAAGAAATCCCATACAAACTTTCAACCTCTATTTTAACCTCTTCATCCTTTTTTTCGCAATAAAAGATAGCCTATGTCCTTTCTCAGGGTTTAAAGATTGTCTGTGCCAAATTTCATCAAAATCAGTTGAGAGGTTTAAGCGGGAAAGCGTAACATACAGACAGACAGAGTTACTTTCGCATTTATAATATTATAGTAGGGATAATAAATATATGGCTACTATTTTAATTAGAGCCGTGATAGCCCAGTGGTTAAAACATCTGCTATTGACTCGAAGGGCGTAGGTTTCAACCCGGTCCGGGACATGTTCCTTTTCAGTTAGGTATGTGAATTTTAAGAATTTAAATATCATGCTAAGGAAAACATCGTGAAAACTACGAGTTTTTATAAAATGGATGATGACAGTTTTTTGTTTGATTGATTCTGAGGAACTACTGGCGATAACCCAGTGGATCTGACCTTTGTCTCCGATTCCGAAAGGTGTGGGTTCGAATCCGGTCCGGGGCATGCACCTCCGACTTTTCACTCGTGTGCATTTTAAGAAATTAAATATCACGTGTCTCAAACGGTGAAGGAAAAACATCGTGAGGAAACCAGAGAATTATCTCAATTCTCTGCGTATGTGAAGTTTGCCAATCCGCATTGGCCAGCGTGGTGGACTATTGGCCTAACCCCTTTCATTCTGAGAGGAGACATGAGCTCAGCAGTGAGCCGAATATGGGTTGATAATGATGAACTGGCAATATTATTGTGAGTGTGTACGGGACCTAATTTGTTATTAAAGATCCTTGGCGTAGATAATATTTAGCCTAGGGCTGCTACGTTAATAAGTGTATATTTATATCCTTACCTTTTATTTTGTGTTGGTGACTGACAAAATAATAATTTCTATATTAGTTGTATTAAGGTCACACGTGGGAGGTAGGAAACAAATTACAAACATAATCCCCTACGTTTTCATATCAAATGTGTTCTTTTTCGAGATAAGCTATACGCTTCGAGCATTTTTTCCAAAAATAACTATGAGTTTCATCAGGGTCGGGGCGTGGATGAGGTAGGACCAACGGCCTTTTTAGAGGCGCCTCTTGCGCCCTGGAGAACACAATGGGATATTTTTTTTATCGTTGTTTTTTTCCAAGATGCCAGGCCTCTCGTACTTCATTTTTAATATGACCTTTAATATTCCCGTTCCCCTCCAATTAGTCTGAAAGACTGTAGAAGAAGATTGTTATAAGTGGGTATGACAAATATTTAACTCAATGACCTCTCGACGTTGACCGGTCCCGTTAGTGAAGAGCTATTTATGAGATGATTATACCTAGAAGTCCGTCGGCCTATATGATGATGTTTGCAAACTTTTCAACCTACTAACTCTTTTCATTCTAGAGTAGACTCCTACTCAGTATAGAGAGATAAAGATGGGTTGAGTATTTTGTATCCCACTACAAAAACTAGGTCTTAGATAGGTAGATATGTAAATAAAAGAGATAGTAATAATTATGAAAAAGTTGATTTATTATTTTATTATTATAATTATAATAATTATTATAATACAGTTTACAATAATTACAAGCGATCACCAAACGGGGTGAAAGAAAACGGCGTATTAAATTAGTTAGGCCGCCTACGCACGGATCGCGCGGCGACGTGCGGCGCGGGTCGCAGCCGCGCGGTGCGCGTGCGGCCGCGCGGTGTTTGGCAGTTCGCGCGCGGCGGGCCGCGCGGACGCACGCGCGCCGCGTCGCGCCGGATCGTCGCAAACGTCTCAGAGCGCGGCGCAGTCGCAGCGCGAAACGGGCGCAGTCGATTCGTATTTATTTTTTATTAGGATATAGTCTTTCGAACGCGAGGAACAAAATTACACAAGTCGAGAATATTATTTATAATCGATTCGGATTAAATCGGATTCGAGCGGCGTAAGCGGGGAGAGGCGGGAGACGGCGGGGCGCGGCTCGATGGGGGGAGGCTATGTACAGCGCCGCTATGGGCAGTCGCACTCCTCGACCACCATCTCTGGCAGGTCGCGTTTGATGATGTTGGAGTCGGCGCCGAAGTAGATGAGCGACAGCGCGGAGAAGCGCACCGGCGCGCAGCACGCCGCGCGGTGCAGCCGCGCCGCCTCTACCACCTGTCACAGAACAACGACACGTCTCGGTTTTCTTTCTTGCAATAAGTGCACAGTAAACACGTTCACCTCGCAGTTGTCATACTCTTGTACCTCGAAGAGCAGGTTATTATTAATATTTGGTTGGTTCATGGCGTCAATAATTATCGCCCGTCAAGCCACTTTCGTACAGCAAGGTAGGTTTAAGGCATTTTCGGGCCAAGGCGAGTTTGGAACTATAACTTTAAGTTTTCGATTTTAATTATCACCATTACATAACATAACCTGACATTTTAAAAGTGCTCGTGAACGAAGCCTAATCAAAATAAATAAATTTTGAATTTTGACTTTTTCACATTCTATTTCCTATAATATAATGAGAGAGGTCTGGCCCTGGAGTCAAAAATAATAACAGACAAGCTGATGATAATGTTATCAGTAATCAGTGCGGCACACCAAGGAAATGAGTGAACGGTGTTGGCGTTTTGACAAGTGGGATTATATAATAGCCGGCAACTTCCGCTGCTGCACTGGCAATCGATATCACTACCGTTTCAGTACTAATTACCTACAGAATTTCTTGTTTGTTTTCTCAAAAAACTAGGTGCATGTAACAGTGGAGTGAAAGTATAATGCCTATTCTTGTAACAATGCAAATAATTTGGGAAATTAATTATATTATTGGGATTTCTTAGATTTGACTGAGAGTTGAATATGTTGAGTTGTTGATTAATATAGTTTTTTTACTTAATTTTCCACCCCTAATATTTTATCAATGGAATGGTAACAATAAATAATCCAACAGATGCCGATCGAACCTATGAATCTTGGCTAAATCCGGCCCTTTAACTCGAAATATTTAGGGCTGAGCAGTACCTATGTAATTTGATATATGTTAGAAGATGCAGTACCTGCGAGTGGTAGTTGAGGTAGGGCTCGCACACGCCGTGGCAGTAATTAGCGTAGTAGCCCTCGGGCGCGACGATCCAGTCGTCCCAGCCGAGCGCGCGGAAGCTCACGTAGTAGGTCTCGCGGCAACAGCGGCCGCGCGCGGCGGCGTCGCAGTCCAACGCGCGGCGGCGGCGCGGCGCGCGTGCGGCCACCCGCAGCCGCAGAAGGGGCCGCGCCGCCGCCGCGCCGCCCAGCCGCAGCCGCACGCGGCCCGCGCAGCCGCTGCAGTCGACCAGCAACCGCAGCGGCTCGCGCGCGCCCTCCGCCGCCCAGCGCCGCGCCGCACTCGTCACGTCCACGCGTTGCCATCCTCGTCCACCGTTTCTACCACCTGAAGTTATTTCATTTGTAGAATCGCTGTACTAAGACACCGTATCACTTAGAGCATCATCATAATCATCATAACCTCCTGTCCTCCTGTCAGCCGATGGACGTCCACTGCAGGACATAGGCCTTTTGTGGGGACTTCCAAACATCACGATACTGAGCCGCCTGCATCCAGCGAATACCTGCGACTCGCTTGACATCATCTTAGAGCTTAATTAAATCAAAATAAAAAAGTAAGAAAGATCCAAGATGTAACCCTTGTCTTCAATCAAAGTTCTCACGATTTGACTGAGACGAAATCCGTCTTGAGTTCTGAACTAATCGAGTATTAAGTCTACACTGTATATTGATCATTCGACTAAACAACAGTCCAACAAGCTTTCCGAACTGTCTGTGTCTGTGGTCCGGAGGGGGTAGAATAATAAAGCTCGTGTGGCTCATAGGTTACACGGAGCCAGCAGCACCACATATGGTACTAAGACTGTTAACATACTAAGGTTCAGTACCTCCTGCATCCGTAGCGCCGGCCAGTTCGCCGACGCTCGTGTTCCCGTGGACGGTGAACGCCCACAACGTGTACCGCAGGCGGCGCGACGCGCGCGGCGCAGCTTCCGCGCGGACCATTAGCTCCGCAGTCGCTATCGACAGTCCCTGTTCCGACTCCACTTCGTGGCCTAGCCGGAACTCGATTAG
This sequence comes from Bicyclus anynana, assembly GCF_947172395.1. Classification (NCBI taxonomy): domain Eukaryota; kingdom Metazoa; phylum Arthropoda; class Insecta; order Lepidoptera; family Nymphalidae; genus Bicyclus; species Bicyclus anynana. The sequence goes on from NC_069098.1 coordinate 13,510,099, forward strand.
ACGCTGTCCATTCAACGTCTCACCTGAGAACGAAGGGTTTTCTTCAGTTTATGACCATCTTTCTTGTGCTTAGCTAAATATAATCCAATATTTAGCAATCATATATTTAGCGAGTTTCATAGTTTTTTTTTAATTTATCACTAAATAGTGCGATTGCCAAACTTTGGTTTAAAGATCCCTATCTGTCCCTACGTCCCTACCTAAGAAATGGCTCATTACTGATCAAACGGTTGCATACATCACGGATAGGATGGGAAAGGTAAGGCTGAGTGCACACGTTGGTCGCCTTTGGCTGTAGGCTACGCTTCTCCGGTCGCTATGGTTTCCCGTTCGTTCGTCCGGGAACAAATATCGATACGGATTCGCGCTACCGTGGGTACATCAGCTTTATATTCTTCAGCCTAAAGACATAGGTATTCTAGATTAAATTCATTGATTGAACGATGTATAGCAACCGTCATCGATTAAATAAAAATACTTATGTTATTTTAAATACAAATAGAAAGTTTTGGACTACGGAGTATCCAACGGTGGTAGCCGATGGCAGTGGATGATCAGCCGGGATCGTTGTGAAACATCTGCAAATAAAAGAAATTAAAGTTAAAGATTTTACCCCCTCGGGAGTCATTACTCCGGCAAGTAAAACACCTGTTCGACAAACTTTGAAAAAACAGTAATTATAATTAATAAATGATCTATTACGAATGGACGACTTTTGTGTCAGAACTTATTTCATCATAGTTTGAAAATGCCAATATTTCGGAATGATCATAAAATAAGTAAATGTAAAAAAATTTCAACAAAGTACAACTACAAACTACTTTAAACAATTATTATTTCAAATTACGTATCCGCCTATAGATACTTATGGATGTACTCGTAAATAGTTGCTCATGTAAATCACATACGGTTTACAGTTACTCTTCATCATTATTATACCATCATCATCATCATCATCATCATCATCATCATCATCATCATCATCATCATCATCATCATCATCATCATCATCATCATCATCATCATCATCATCAGCCTATCATGTCCACTGCTAGATGCTGGTGGCTCGAGACCGTAGGCTATGTCCAGCTTTATGTAATTAAGATAAAACATTAAAACCTAATTTTCAAGAACTTACTAAAAGTTTATGTTATTGCTATTTTTTAATAATTTTTTTCGATCACTTCACTCAAACTAAATCCTTCATAAATATATTTTAATATATTTATTTATTGTTTTATATTTGTTTTGTTATTGAAAATGTGAAATACAATAGGAATAGGCCACTGCGGGCATCACGTAATACGATATGACTGAATTAAATCACATGAACTCATTGCATTCAATGTCGCATGGTGGTCACAGATCAACCGAAAACTGTAGACAGACTTTTAACCGACATCCAAAAACGAGAATTTAGTATCGTGTTAATAAATATAAGCAATTGAGAAAACACAGACGATACTTCAATTTTATTTATCATCATCATCATCATTATCAACCCATGTCTAGCTCACTGCTGAGCTCGAGTCTTCTCTCAGAATGAGAGTGGTAAGGCCAATCCACAACGCTAGCCCAATGCGGTCTGGCAGATTTCACACACGCAGAGAATTAAGAAAATTCTCTGGTGTGCAGGTTTCCTCACGATGTTTTTCCGTCACCGTATGAAACACGTGATATTTAATTTCTTAAAATGCACAACACTGAAAAGTTGGAGGTGCATTCTCTGGACGGGATTCGAACCCACACACATTACGGCTCTTTATTTAAGTATGTATTAAATAAGTTCGACATTGTAATGGTAATTATCATTAAATTAAACGGGACTAATATTTTAAGGTGCTCTCCGAGGCACTGGTATGTAGCACCATCAACTTTCCAACTATAGGTTAGAAATATCTTTGATATCATTGTTTGAGGATAAAAATAACTCGTCATTACATAGTCCGACTTTCGATCTTCGAATTATTTTCATGTAACTTAATAGTTTTTTTTGTAATGATGCAATTTACCTCCAATTAAGTTTAAAAAAAAAGCAAATGTACCAACTAGCACTTTTTTATCCGACAAATTCGGTAGAAGATTTTTTTTTAAAGAATAATTGCAATATGACTAATATTCTCATTCCCCTCCAACTAGTCGGGAAAGACTGTATTCGGAGTGGGTACGACTATAGACCAACGGGGCGGGATCGAACCACCACCCCTCGGTGATGAGTCCGACCGCTCTTACCGTTGAGCTATTGAGGTTCATTCATAGAATTCATGATAATTCATTGGTCCCATAACCTACATATTAATTGTTATGAAAGTTTTATTTTTATCATGTAACGCATACATTATGACATAACTTATAATAATCTAATTATTTTTATTAGATTGATTTGATATTTACTGCAAGTAATCCGATTATATCCTATGTACCGTTAGATGGTACTCATATATCTACATAATATACTTTTTTAGCGTAAGGTATATTACAATTATTTTAATTTAATTATCCAGCAAAGAATTGAAAAATTGAAAGACTGTGGATGTCAGATCTTCGAGATTTTATAAAAAATTTCAGGTACTCCAATAAGTAACATAAGTACGAGTAAGTATGGTAGGCAACCATGGGGTTTCGATTGAGGTTAGCAGGTTTTAAGGGTCTATAAACCTTAAGCTTGACACTTTCACTTGGACGGTAATCTATACTTAATATAATAAAGCTGAAGAGTTTGTTTGTTTGTTTGATTGAACGCGCTAATCTCATAAACTACTGGTCCGCTTTAAAAAATTATTTCAGTGTTAGATAGCCCATTTATCGAGGAAGGCTATAGGCTATATATTATCCCCGTCCTTATTATCCTTTTATATTTTCTTTAGCATAATCAACATGTCCCATAAAAGTTCTTTCTTAATACATAATATGAAACAGTTTTATTTATATATTTAGACAAAAAATATATACCTAATAAATAAAATAGAGTAATGCCCGCTATTTTACCGCCCCGTTAATTATAGAACTTTTATAAAATAGTGAGGTAAAAAACAATTAGGTATCTTTCATTGTTAACGGATACGGATCTGGAATACTGCGCGGACGAAGTATGTTTACTAATTTAGTATATTCTAATAATTTTCTCATTTACAAAATATAAATAAACTCATAAAAGTTTTAGTATTGGACAGTTCAAATTATTTGCATTCGTTTTAGTGAAGTCTGTGACCGCACCATAAGCACAGCCAAGGCGGTCAATCGGGCAGTTTAAATTTAGCCATGGTATGGTTCGTAGGGGTGAATAATTCAAGGCAGGTTGGATCGAACGCGTCGCCTTGTATGCAGGCTTGTTATGCAACAATATTATTGATTGCTAGTTGAGGCTACTTGGAAAACTTCTTTGACCTGAGGAGTCTTTCTACTTAAACGTAATTTAATTTATGATAAGGTAAATACGAATTAAATGTCGTTTTCCACGCGGCGGCGTAGCAGGAACGCGTAGGTAAAAAACTGAGTCTGTAGCCATGTGGTAGGTGTGTCGATTCTCTTTCTACAAATGCTAACGCTAACGAAAATTAAAAAGTGGGAATGACAGGTCACTTGATCAAGTTGTCAATCGAATTTATCAGAAGTACATTTTGTTACTTTTCGGAGCGTTTGTGTTTGTAGAAAGAGAATCGACGTGCTAAATGGCTAGAGACCCTGGGTCGCGTCTCGTTATCATCAGCAGTACTAAAATAAAACTGAAGAGCCTGTCTATGATTTCTAAGCAACTAAGTTTTCTCTAGTGCTTTTAGTTATTTACATAATACCGACAAAACACAACTAAGTACAACAAAGGCCCTCATGGGTCACTCAGCAGGCGATAGAGCGAGCTTAGAGTTTCTCTCCTAGATCGAATCAGAAATGATGAGATCCGCAAAAGAACCAAAGTCACTGACATAGCATAGCGAGTCGTGAAGCTGAAGTGGTAATTGCACATAGTTTAAAAAGCCGATGGACGTTGGCGTCCCAAGGTGCTAGAATAGCGACCCTGTAAAAGCGCAGTCTTGGTTGATCCCCGACTAGGTAGACTGCGGACATCAAGTCTGCAGGGAGCCGCTAGATTTGGGAGCCTATGCAAATATGCCTATGTTCAGCAGAGGACGCAATTAATCACAATCTAAAACTGACTAAAACATAATAGAGCTTTTTCAAAATTAAACACATCACTTCAGCTCGATCTGATCGGTAAATTATTGAAAAATGTAGAAGCCTTCTTTATTATGCTCGTAGTTACGTTCAGCGAATAATATAAAGTTCAGGTCTATTGTCAATTTTACAATGTAAGTGGAAGTATGTGGGTAAGATTATTTATTCTGTGTATATAATAAATATTTTACAAAACTTTCTCAAAACCTCTATTCTATTGACTAAAGACCGCGTTCAGTGATGGTGTCGCATGGGTTAAAGTAGAATAAAACTTGTGTTTCTTATAAGTATCGTATGAGATTACATAGTCACTTAACATCAGGTGAGATCAAAGTAGAGTTTTTATATCATTGAATAAAAAAGAAACTTAACCAGAGGTGGTATCCAATTATTTCCTACGTGTAGTTAGTTACTTACTTAATATTGGAAACTACTTCAATAAATTTTCACTTATTTTTTAATAATAAATGGATTTTTCAAAAATATTTAAAAACTTCATCCGCGTGGAATTCAGTTTTTCACAAAACCATGGATTTTTTCGGAATAAAAAGTAGCCTATGTATTAATCTAGGTTATATATCTTCGTTTTAAATTTCAGCCAAATCGGTTCAGTAATTGCGGCGTTAAAGAGTAACAAACGTCCAAACAAACATCATAATATTAGTAGGATTTAAAAGATTGACTACCTACTCGTATCATCCCATTTGAGCGATACTATTTTTAGCTATTTCTCGAGTAGGTAACTTGCAAGAAACAATTTGATATTACTTATTTCACGTACCCGAAGGCTCGACCTGAATACCAAATCTAAAGAGAGAAATTAGATATCGCGAATAGCTCGAGAATCGTATCGTGAATAATCATATCTATACATCTATACATAAAATAAATCTGTAGAGAGATCAATTCTGTACATGAATGAAATATATTTCCAAAATAACTATCAGGGGGGTGATTAGTGATCGATATTGATGCCAAAAATGCAATCAGTAAAATTTTTGTCTGTCTGTATGTCTGTATGTTCGTTATAGAAACAAAAACTACTCGACTGATTTTAACGAAACTTGGTACAATTATTGTCCATAGGTACTCCTGGGCAGGTTACAGTATACTTTTCATCACGTTAAGATTAATAGGAGCAGAGCAGAGAAGGGAAATATTGGAAAAACGGGAGGAGTTACTCCATTTTTTTAAGTAGGGGTAGGGTAGGGGTATGGTAGGAGTAGGATAGGGGTAGGGTAGCAGTAGGTTAGGGGTAGGGTAGGGGTAGGGTTGTGTCCATACTCATCCTCTATGGTAGGTTAGCTGTATAGTGGGAGTAGGGTAGGCTAGTAGTAGGGTTTCACGCGGACGAAGTCGCAGGCGTCCGCTAGTATTAAATAAAATTGAAGTTTCTGTCTGTGATTTTAAATGTGTTTCTTTAAGTGTTTAAAGCTTTTTACACGATACTGAAAAGCAATCAAGCTTTTTCAAAAATTTCTTCTATCTGACTGTTTGTCCGGGCGTGTCTCTGGAACGGCTAAACCGATTTTACTGGTAGATAGGGAAAATTATTAAGCAACATAAAGACTACTTTTTATCCCGGAAAAACCTAGGACCTCCGTCTTGATCCACAAAACATGTTAATCGCCACGGAGGCCGACAAAGTTTCGTGTGGATATGTCACAACAAAGTAACATAATAACACCAATTTTATAGATTTAAATCATAATAGGTATCACTGGTAGCTTACAACTTAAAATTATTGTCTAATTGAAATGAAAATAACTTTACAATGTAGACTAGAGGAAGGGACTATATTAATTAATGCGAGTACGTATCGTGGTACGTACGTATGGACGTTGGGGTCCCAAGGTGCTGGAATGGCGACCCCGCACTAGAAAGTGCAGTGTTGGTCGACCCCCCTACCAGGTGGATTGACATCAAGCGAGTCGCAGGGATTCGCTGGATGCAGGCGGCTCAGGAAGTCCCTATAAAAGGCCTATGCCCTGCAGTGGACGTCCATCGCCTGATGATGATGATGATGATATATCTAGTCATCCATTTTGATGACTATCCGATGGCCAGTAATTCCATCCGTTTTGAAAAGGTTAGATTTTCATTAGAAAATATTCAAGAATGTTTGCTCAAAGATATCAGAAATTGGTTATAATAAATGACCTAAAAATAACCCAAAAAATCCGTTCTATTATCGTTAGGTTATAATTGAAGGCTGCGTGATGTTATTGGAATGAATAAAATTTCAGCTACAAAAACCTGAATCTAGGCATTCGAGTTTTTTATTCTGTATCTAGACCAAGGCTAGCAAAATATGCGTAGCTTCAAATCGCTTTTTGGTAAAATAACAAGATGAGTAGGCATAATTTTTGAGTCCTTGACATGATTATTTAATTCAGAAAACGAACAAAAGTAATATCTAGGTCTTAAACCCGTCCACCTAGTTATTAACTAAATTAAACTGCAGCAAAATATCATATGAAATATATAACATCTATTTATTAAAAAAAATTTTAATAAAAAAAATTCAACCGACTTCCGACTCAAAAATTAACCTAAACTAAAAAGCAAAAAATAACATCTTACCTATGTGCTACCTTCTGATCAGTTTGAAGGCGGTGCCAAGCCAGTGATGTTTTAATTCAAGCCGTTTAAATTACACAATTTCTGTGGTTCTTTCAGAAACAGCTTTAATTAAAACATGACATTGGATTGGCACCGCCTTCAAACTGATCAGAAGGTAGCACATAGGTAAGATGTTATTTTTTGCTTTTTAGTTTAGGTTAATTTTTGAGTCGGAAGTCGGTTGAATTTTTTTTATTAAAATTTTTATTTTTTAATTTTTAGTGTTAGCACACCTACTGAGTGTGAACTGACTGTCCTCCGTCTTCATCACCAGACCCCCTATGCAGTCACAATCCATATGGGTGGAAAGTTCTCATCAATATAAAATTTATCAAGTCCAAACACAAGGTAGCTACTGTGAACCGTCGAGGAGTTCCCTTAACTCTCCTTCATCTTCATCACCAGACCTCTAATACAGTCATAACCTATCCAGGTGGAAAGTTCTCATCAATACAAAATTATCAAGTCAAAACACAAGGTAGCTACTGTGAACCGTCGAGGAGTTCCCTTAACTATCCTTCGTTTTCCTCACCAGACCCCTAATACAGTCACAACCCATCTAGGTGGAAAGTTCTCATCAATACAAATTTATCAAGTCCAAACACAAGGTAGCTACTGTGAACCGTCGAGGAGTTCTCTTCACTGTCCTTCGTCTTCATCATCAGACCCTTAATACAGTCACAACCCATCTAGGTGGAAAGTTCTCATCAATACAAATTTATCAAGTCCAAACACAAGGTAGCTACTGTGAACCGTCGAGGAGTTCTCTTCACTGTCCTTCGTCTTCATCATCAGACCCTTAATACAGTCACAACCTATCTAGGTGGAAAGTTCTCATCAATACAAATAAATTAAGCCCAAACAAAAGGTACCTGCTGTAAATCGTTGACGAGTTCCATCGTCTGTGTATCGGCTCCATCATCAGACCAACTCCAGACCTTCATAAAATTGTAGTGGTTTAAAATACCTTATGGAAACACTAACAAACGCACTAGCCGTCTCTACGATTTTCAAAAGTTCCCCTCGATTTCTCCAGGATGCCATCATCAGATCCTGACATGAAAAAAATGGGACCACCCTGGAATCAAACCCTTCACAACAAAAAAAGAATTTTCAAAATCGGTCCACAAATGACGGAATTATCGCTGGACATACATAAAAAAAAAAAAAAAAAAAAAAAAACATACATACAGCCGAACGTAGAACCTCCTCCTTTTTGGAAGTCGGTTAAAAAAACTAACAAGTAAGTCTTTATACAAATTTATTAATATTTTTCAGATATTGATTCTATTGCTGTGACCTAGAGCATATAACTTAAGGAAAAATATTATACTTGAAGGGAAATTATATGAACTAAGCAGACGCCTCGCGGATTCGCCCTAGCATTAGCATAGGTTTTAGCCTGTAGCAATATACAGATAGTGTAGTTTTCCAACAGTGGAAGAATTTTTAAAATCGGTTTAGTAGTTTCAGAGCCTATTCAATGTGAACAAACAATCAAATCTTTATAATCTATACTAATATTATAAAGCTGAAGAGTTTGTTTGGAAGTACTGGTCCGATTTGAAAAATTCTTTCAGTGTTAGATAGCCCATTTATCAAGGAAAGCTATAGGCTATATATTCCTACGGGAACGGAAACCACGCGGGTGAAACCGCGCGGCGTCGGCTAGTATATTATGAGTAGATGATACAAATAATTAATTACATATTCAGAAATAACACCTATGATGGTTAAAAACTTAGACTATTTTTATTTCTTGTAAATTTTTTTTTTTGGTTATTTTTCACAGACTTGGAATGTAAATATTGTTGACCTGTTAAAATGTTTACATAAATTAGAACTAAATTCCTTCAAGTATAATGTTTTAATTTCGCAATCAATATAATTGTAGGCTCTTAGTAGTCCACTTCTGATATAATGAGAGATAAATGGTTGGCCGGGAATTGTTCCGCGTTATATAGGAAGTGATTTTGGAGGAGGATCCCTTTCTTTCTACCACTACCTATTGTAAGTGTACTTGATGTCATTGAAAATGGGAAGGCTTTTTCTGGTATATGAAAGAATTGTTTTCATAAATAGATATTTATTTATAGGTTTTATTAAGCGTTTAAAATTACTTACATGTGTTTTTATTAAGTACAATTTCCGTATTGCTTTTGTCATTTTAATTGTTTAATCCTAAGGTTTAATTGATTTTTAAAAACTTACAATATTGTTATTTTCATTCCGAAAGAGGTTGATTATGTAAAAATCGTTTCCTATTAAAAGTTCCTATCACTTGACTAACAAAAGAATTTATTTAAAAATAATGTACTAATGTTGTGTATCAATGGAATCCTTATTAAATAAACATGTTTTTAGGCTAGATTTACAACTTTGCTTAATACATTTTTTTCAATGTGACCGTTAAAAAATCGTTAAACATGAAAAAACATACTTTGCAGTAGGAAAATTGAAACATTCAATTCTTGAAACAACTATTCAAAAACAATTACCAAGTATAAAATCAACGTTTAAGTATTTTTTCTTAAAAACCGTAAAATTTCGGCTAACATATTTTTTACGGCGTTTTTAGTAGGCTTATTGTGATATCAGCTATACCTCTAATTGTTAGAATCTGTCCAAATCTATATTGTTTTTAACATTGTTGTATAAATGTTTGATTTTGGTTGATTTTGAAAAAAAATTGGCTCGCGACTTCATATTTGTAGAAAACGCTGACCAATCTAACTTCAAATTCAAAGAATACACTTTCCTAAAAAGTACCGTCTAAAGTTCTTTTTTCTCTTAAAATTTTCAAAATCCAATATGGAATTTTTTTCACAAAACGACATAAGTCCAACCACAAGATGTTTGGGTCGTATGATTATAGATTCTGTACGTTGAAATGTCAATTAATCATTTTAAATCTTGGCATAAAATGAAAAACTAAATTGAACATTCAAACAATACTTGAGTTAACTATTCAACTTAAGCATTTTCAACGAAAGATCATAATGTTATATTTTGTGCCAATCAATAACATATAAATAAAATTGAAGTGTCTCTCTGTGATTTCGATATAACTGTGTTTTACCAAAACACAAACGATATTTTTAAAAAGCCTGTCTGTCTGTATCCCCGGGCTAATCTTTGAAACGGCTGAACCGATTTTAACGAGATTCAAAGGTTGTGGAGCAACAAAATAAAAAAAACCAAGGTTCCCGCTGGATTTGTGAAGAACCGAATTAAACGTGAATGAAGTCGCAGTTATTAGCTAGATTGAAATAAATGAAGTTGAATGCATATATTATGCGGGTGACGAGGGGAAAGACTGCGCGGGTGTAAAATCGTGCGTGCGGAGAAGTGAGTGATGAAGTGAGCATCATTTTTCATTCATCATTCATCGCTACACGCCCCCAGCCCGCGCGGCGCATCGGGAGTGTTACGAACGAAGTTGCCAAGCTATAGTATTTAATCTGTCAATATATACACTCATCCACTCTTGTACGAGTGTAAAGTTTAGCCACAACACATTTGGCGATGCTCCAGGATAACTAGGTTTTAATGTACTTAGGAGTTTGCATTAAAATGTCACGTGTGTACGGTAGAATTGCCGATAAGCATATTATTATGCTTTTTAACCCACTTTATAACGTCCTGTATTTTACTCACATGTATGTTTGTGTGTCCGATGTTTTGATAAAACCGAAAAATATGCAGTTGGACTTTTTGAAATTTAAATGTATATTTTTCGTGTAATTAGGAACTTTGAGCTTGAATTGTAGTTTGAAGGCGGTTCTGTTTTCCTTATAATAATTAATATTCTTATTACTTTGTTATAATTTTTTGTTAAATTATTTTATAACAAGGATAAACAAATTGTATAATTTGATCCCAGTCGGCTTTTCACGCTAACTTTATTAGGATTTTCATGTGGTTTTCACTGAAATATATTTTTAGTTTGGAGTAATATATACTCGTAGGCTTTGATATATCGAGAGGAACTGTTAGAAATTTTTTTTCTGAACCGAATTTAACGCATTAACAAAGATACAGAAAAAATTAACATTAAACGAAGTAAAGTAACTAATGCTGATACATATTTTCATGTACGAGTAGGATAGGCCATGAACGCTTAACTAGTATTAATTTGTATCGTCTTTAAAAATAAGGCTCCGAATTGAAACAATATTTGTATGAATGTATGTATGCACCTATATTGTAAATATTATGTCCGCGATTTTTTCAAGAACTATTGACACGATTTGGATGGGGTTCCCATTATTTTGATATCAATTTGCCGGTGATAGTTTTAGTGTGAAATATAAAGACGGTTCGTTTTTAATTGATCTCTGATATGAAAATTGTCAATATGATAAATTGTTGAATTAATAAAATTATTACGTACCTAAGGAATAATATATATAAAATACGTAAGGAATGTCATATAAACATTCGTTACAAAATTAAATACCTAAATTCTACGAACAATTTTTCACACTTACCTTCACGTTGGAAAATTTCGATCGTTCGAGTTACGTAAAAAGTTTTCCATCTGCGCGACGAGCAACCCTCCCCTACGGTGTCAGCGGGCGACTGAAGGCTTCTGGGAAATCCTCGCTTTATATACTCGGAGGGTGGTGATTCACGAACAACATCGGTAACTTCTGACTGTGGGGTGGGTTTTTCTTTTAATGTTTAGCGATTTATTTAGGTTGATATCTTGCCAAAAACGACCGATGAATGGGGTAAAGAAACGAATTAGTTATATTAGCACAAATTTAGTGAATGCTTTAGCAACGAAAAGAGTAAGTAGAATAGCCTATTATTAGATTTTAATATAATAGGTAATTTAATTCCGTAATGGTCCTATTTTAGGAATTTTCCGAAGAGATTCTTTTGCTGGATATAATAAGTCTTTTGTATAGTTAAAACTATACAGGTCACTGACATGATTTTGTCGGAGTGTGCCTAGCTTATTACGAACCAATTCTAAAAAAGTGTATGTTTGTATGTATGTTTCTTACTTCTTCCGATCCACCGTTTTGACTGAAATTTGGCTGAAGACGAAATCACCGCAAAAAGTGATCCGAATTTAGCTACACATCTGAGCACAATTTTTTTGGTTTACTTACATTCTATATTTATGTATTTACAGTTTTTACACTTTTTTACACTGAATACACAACTCGACATTGTAGAATCAAAAATCAAAATCAAAAATCATTTATTTTAAGTAGGCTTAGTTTACAAGCACTTCTGACACGTCAGTTGACTATTTGTAAAGATTCTACCACCGGTTCGGAAGGCAGGTTCTGCTGAGAAGAAACCTTCAAGAAACTCAACAGTTGCTCTTTTTAAAAAATCATACAACATTGTAATTTACAATTGATGACAACATTACAATTTCTTATAGTTTTACTTCCTGTGTGAAGGTGGAAGCTGATCCAACGGCCTCCAAGCATCTTTATCATTAAGGATCTCATCAATGTTGTAGTAACCTCGACTAAGTAAATGTTTTTTAACACATTGCTTAAAGCTATGCATTGGCAGGTCCATCACAGTCTTGGGGATCTTGTTATAGAAGAGTACACCCAAACCTACAAAAGATTTTTTACTTTTTGGAGACGATATGCAGAAATAACTAACTTATGCCCGTGTCTAGTAAGACGTGGGTTTAAATCTCCTTTTCGTTTGTACAAATTAATATTTTGTCTCACATAGACTATAGACATAGACAATATTCAGGTATTACTTTTTGTTTACACGATTTACTGGCATGTCTAATAGCATAAAATTTTTGATAATTCTACAAACTTTTATAAGAAAAAAACAGTAATGTTAATAATAATAATTACGGAATCAAATAGACTAATAAAGAGAACAAACTATTGACATAAGTTATTAAACATTGTCACTCACGGATTCATTTCTTGTGCAAATAAAATCAGCTACGCCGTAGCCTTGCTACGGTGCTACGAGCGATTTTAATTAGGACTCATAGTAAATTGTATACAGATTGACATTAATTAATTTATCGTATGTTAAAAATTAAATAAATTGTTAACAGTTATTTTTCATTATTCACTAACAGTTAACGATAAATTTTTTTTTGCTATTTTCGTATAATCAACCTTAAGTTTGCCATAACGAGTGAATATTTTATACGTAAGTAATTATTGAATAATATACAAAAAATATTATAATTTATTTTCTTTTTCATACGCGTGTCTAGGTTTAGTTTCAAATGTCCTTTTTAATTCATGAAGGTTTGTATTGTTGATTCTAACAATTTGGATTATATACTTTCAAATTAGAATTAACAGGCCTTTCCTTTCATATTATTATTCATTCAGATCACTCGTGATCTTAGACTAGAACGTCGGTCCTGGGTTCGAGCCCTAGGTCGGGCTACGAGATTCTGAGCTTTTCTTTCATCTAAGAGTCTCAGCCTGAGGTTGGGAAGTTGGAGGTTTTACACTCAGTTGCCTTGGAATCGCATTAAGCCGTCGATAACGGTTATCATCATTAATTGTTATCATTAATATCTGATAGTGGTCGTTAATTTGACATTGTCACCCTAAACCCTCCTTTGCCTGTACTGGGCCGTTAAAATGGTGATGATGAGAAATCTGATATGCATGTAGTTTTTGAGAAAAACACGGACATAAAAATACACAGATACATATACGGACCGAATACTGAAAAGTGCGGTTAAAAAGCAGTAGAATAAAACTGTAATGTTAAAAAACATATATACAGCCGAACGTAGAACCTCCTCCTTTTTGAAAGTCGGTTAATAAAACTAAAACTACACTTACTAAACTTACAATAAAACTTTGTTATAATATAGTATTCGAGCGATTGACAAAATGCACGTCGCAATGATTATAATAATTTTAAGCGCATAGCCGCGAAACATAGTGAAACAATATTTTATTATTAAAAGAAAATTCTACAAAGTTTACACAATGTAGAATTTTCTTTTAAAGGTACAAAACATAAAATTGATCGTACATTGTCGTAGTAACCGTACCTTGGCACAAAAGAAAGCTTTATACACATGCCATACTTAAATGGCGTTTTTAGAGCCGTGATAGCCCAGTGTGATAGATTCCGGAGGGTGTGGGTTCGAATTCGGTTCGGGGCATGCACCTCCAACTTTTCAGTTGTGTGCATTTTAAGAAATTAAATATCACGTGTCTCAATCGGTGAAGTAAAACATCGTGAGGAAACCTGCATACCAGAGAATTATCTTAATTCTCTGCGTGTGTGAAGTCTGCCAATCCGCATTGGGCCAGCGTGGTGCACTATTGGCCTAACCCCTCTCATTGTGAGAGGAGACTCGAGCTCAGCAGTGAGCCGAATATGGGTTGATGATGACAAATGGCGTTTTTAACCGATTATCAAGAAAGCCTACGTTCTTTATTCCGCTTAGCTGGGGAGCTAGAAGAGAGGGTAATTTTGTACTTATCATGCTTCACATACGCTTGAATAATGAGGAACAGCCTTCATGCTACTAAGTACCTCCAAGTACGAGTATGAGCCGTCTATGTTAGTGCTTAATTAGTTATGCTTGGCCTAGGGTAACTATAAAAGTAATAACTTCATTAAATACTCAACCAGCACGTCCAATGGTCCAATGGACAAACCGCCATGATTCATCTTCTTCTCAAGCTCCTGAAAAATGCATTTCGGATCGGTATCGAATCGATACTGATTCAACTCCCACATGATTCAATTTGGAGAACTTTCTGTGGTCCGGTGTAGGGTGTAAAAACCCTGAAACATAACAGCAGAATTTGCCGAACAACTAGTGCTGCAACGTGTATATAATAACCTCCTCTTTTTTTGAAGTCGGTTAAGAACCTGTAAAACCGAAAAAACTTCTCAAGTTATTCGTGGCAATGATTTTATACTATTAGACACGTTACGTGCCTACAAAATCACCGCAAAAAGTGTTGCAAACTTAGCTAATACATATGTACAAATTTGTGTTTACTTACATTATATATTTATGTATATATAGTTTTTACACTTTCTGAACACACAACTCGGCACTGTGGACAATATTTAGGTATATGCTTAAATAACTTTCGATTTTTACTATGCGACTGTTGACTGTTTACAAGACTCAGGTTCGATCCTGGTTTCGATCCCCAGCCGGGCCGATTGAGGTTTTCTTAATTGGTTTAGGTCTGGCTGGTGGGAGGCTTCCGCCGTGGCTAGTTACCACCCTAAAGACAAAGACGTACCGCCAAGCGATTTAGCATTCCGGTACGATGCCGTGTAGAAAACGAAAGGAGTGTGGATTTCATCCTAATCCTAACAAGTTTGCCCGCTTCAATCTTAGATTGCATCATCACTTAGCATCAGGTGAGATTGTAGTCAAGGGCTAACTTGGAGAGAATAAAAAAGAGACTAAATGAAATTAAGCGATTTGGGTGACTTAGTTCGCTTTAGTTTCGAGCCGCTAGTGTCATATCTATTAGTATAAAATCATTGGTCCGTGGTCAGCCTACTTATTACGAGTTGGATGTCTGTAGAGGGTACTAACAATGTGTGAGGTCCAAGTAGCCGAAGCACGCCATGTCGTCACGTAGTCTGGATAGTGTTGCAATCAATTGTTGGCAGACTCCCAGCTTAACGCGACAGTTCGGCGCCCGCGGTGTACGACCACACTCTTACTATATACTTTACTAACTGACCCGGTAAATGTAAAGAAATGTATGTCAGAACTGACATAAATTTGACTAAATTTCTTTTACATGAAACTAGCGTGGTTCCCGTTCCCGCAGAAATACAGGGATATTCAAAAGCCTTCCTCGATAAATGGGCTATGTAACATTGAAAGAATTTAACAAATCGGACCAGTAGTTCCTGAGATTAGCGCGTTCAAGCAAACAAACAAACTCTTCAGCTTTATAATATTTATTTATTTATTTATTTATTTACGATATATACCTACTCACACTTATCAAATGTAGAAACGAATTTTTGACGGCATCCGTCAAAAATGGTGGATTACGCGTAGTGGATTTACAAGACGAAGGTCCTGGGTTCGATTCTGGGCCGATGGAGGTTTTCTTAATTGGTCCAGGTCTGGTTGGTGGGAGGCTTCGGCCCTTGTTAGTTACTACCCTACCAGTAAAAACGATTTGGCGTTCCGATATGATGTCGTGTAGAAACTGAAAGGTGTGTGGATTTTCATCCTATTCCTATCAAGTTAGTACGGTTCCGTCTTAGATTTCATCATCACTTACCATCAGGTGAGATTGTCGGTTCAATCAGTTGAAAGTACAGTGCCATCTAGCGGCAATCTGAATTACTATCATAATGTTTGTTCTCAGCATATGGGCTTGTATATTCTGTGGGACTTAGAGTAACTACTATCTAACGTGGCTTTTTGTAAGGCTCTATTGATTAAAAAGTTGTACTGATTACTAGCGACATCTTGTGTTGATTCCGAAATAACAATTTGGTCGCAGGTTTAGTGGATTTGGTTTTTATTATTAACTAGCTGACGCCGCGGTTTCACCCGCGTGGTTCCCGTTCCCGTGGGAATACGGGGATAATATATAGCCTATAGCCTTCCTCGTTAAATGGGCTATCTAACACTGAAAGAATTTTTCAAATCGGACCAGTAGTTCCTGAGATTAGCGCGTTCAACCAAACAAACAAACAAACAAAATTATCAGCTTTATAATATTAGTATAGATTAAAAATGTCGTTAAACTTACCAACTTTTTTGATTTAGTAAAAATTACATTGCCAAATCAAAGTACAGTTATCAAGATTTTTTAGATAAGTAGCCTAGCCTAGTGGTTAGAATGGGCCAGTTCCGGGATGGACTAACCTGGACTAACTGGACTTTCCTTGTACAAAATGATTTTTAAAAGGTTTAATATATTAATCTATCGCTTTAGTTACGAACTGTTTCATTTCTTTTTTATTTAGTTTATTTTCAATCCGAGTATACTTAACTGATATATCTAAAGCCTGGTTAGTTTTTGAAATAATTATAGCTATATTACTAGACCGATTTTAAAAATTCTTTTCTCAATGGAAAGCTACATTATCAGGGAGTAAAACAGGCTTTATTTTATCCCTATGTTCCCACAGGAACGTAAACACTGCAGGTAGCACCGCGGGGTCTGCTAGTAAATAAATAAATCAAAATCTCAGATAAAATATGAATATAGTAAAAAACAAACGCATCTTAAATTTGAATAAATTTATTTTTTAGTTTCTCAACAATTTCTACATCAAACATCTAATAGAGATAGATTTTGACTACAGTGGTGTATATTTTAACACATTTATGTAAATACTTGTACAAATATCATCGTAATAGTAATCCAAGACTTCAGAGAACAAGTACACTCATGCTAAAGGATATATTAACGTTGTAAACAGACTACAAAACATTTTTTTAGATATATTTTTAGGTACATAGACAATATTTAGACATACACTTAAGTACATTTATATAAAAATTAGTTACATATATTATGGGGTTGTGACTACGTAACTGTAATCTAAATATTATGTATTTTAAATCTAAAAATACAGTTGCAATAATTATCCACTGGTGAAGTAGGAAAATTAAAAAAAAATTGGTAATAGTAAAAGAAATCTAAAATATATAACGATAGATCTTTTTTACTTATATTATTAACAAATATATATATTTTTACCTATAAACTATTCCATCTACAGAATCAAAAACGCTTTGGTTATGTTCTGTATACAAAACAGATCAAAAGTTATATTATGGTAAATTAACTTTGGTTTATCTGTTTTAAAAATCTATTTAGTTATTAGTACCGTAATAAATATTTAATACTAACATTTATCAAAATACCTATTACATTTATTAACATCTGAATAATTATTTTTGAGACCTGAACAATTGTGCATCAATATAATTTTTAATAAAAAAATTAACTATAATTCCTTTGGTTTCTATAGAAAATATTCTACAGAATTTGAAACACTCGTACAATAAAATATAATTACAGTTATCTATAAAACTGATATAATCGAGTGATATAGTCATCACTAATCACTATGCATACAGAAATAGATACAGAAGTAATTTTAAAAATAAGTTTTAGGTCGACAGAAATACATTATTCCTAATATTCACATCAATATATTGTGATGTTCTAAAGTTTCAATATACCACTTTATCAATTAATTTTCTTTAATTATAAAATTAAAATAAATAATCGGTATAAGATTTGCATAAATTTTCTTAGGACGTTTAGTAACGACGGTCTCTTGTTTTTGGTTTAAATAGGATGGTAATCGTATTTATTGTATATTCTTTTTTAATTTTTCGCTTTTCCCTCAAATCGCGTGGGAAGCCATTGCTAATCTATGCACGACATTAGATCAGAGGCCAGAGAACCGGAATCGAACCCTTTTAACAACTTCAAATTCTGTCTTGAGTTCGGCTTCTTCACTGAGAATCTACAATTACCTACGTCGTTTCTATGACGTCATAGAAATGACGTCATAATACCTAAGTACTGCATAGAATTGTAAATTTTCTAAATCGTTCTACGTGATATTTGACACCAACAATTTGACACACTTGACAATGTGCGAGTGACATCTATTAAAGAAATCGAAAAACAAACCTTGATCTTTATTCGAAAGTATTATTACGACAAAAGTCCATCGGGGAAAACCTTTTTGATTTAATTCCGACCCCTTAACCGTAGATGCTAAAGTTTAATATTCTATGTATCATCATCAATAAAATTGGCACTATGTATTTTTTTCACATGAAAAAGTATATAGGTAAGTACTCATTAGGTACTAGCATAGCATATAAGTAATAGTTTGTAGGTACTATTAAATATTCTGTAGTACGTAATATTTACTAGGAAACGAGTACGTACTGAGGTCATAATTACATTTTGAAGTGTGTATAATTTTTAATTACGTATAGTACATGTATTTTTGACATATTTTTTTCACAAAACTAAAACATCGATTTTACAAATTTTAAAATTAGTTTTAGAAAATGGGGCACAGTATTCAGCATTTATGTCAAACTGAATCGAACTTTTCGGATTTTTAACTGTAGGCAAATAATTATTTACCAAGCAGACACTATTATCCCTGCTAGCCCATAGAAATTGTACTTTTGAAATGTGGGGTACAGTTTGCAGCGTGTAGGTCTAATTGACCCATTATTATTGGATTTTGAACAGTAATTAATCTATCGATTGTTATTAAACGGATACATTTAGCTACATCCCTACATAATGAGATGTTTGCCTCCCACATCTATATCTAATTATATAAACGCGAAAGATCATTCATTCGAAATATTGAAAATATACAATTTGGTAGGTAAATAATAATTTATAGGTAGTAGACGTTCGCTAAGAAAGGATGTTGCGATAGGTCCGGATTAAAGAAAAGTCGTGGGGTAGAGTGCCATTGATTCCAAAAGTGGTCCAGGACCCCCAGGTGTCTATGGGAGACTCGACGGGAGTCCACGTTAACGTGACATAAAAATAAGAGTTCACGATTTGTATGCGGAGGTCCACGAAAATGTAGCAGGGGGTCCACCGAAACCAACAAAGTTTTGAAAATGGTCTATGAAAAATAAAGCCAAACTTTATTTTCTCACTCAACTCAGCTAAACCAGGGTTTCTCAAACTTTCAGCTCCACGAGCCCCTTTTAAAATTTTTTTTAAAAAAGGTTTTTATTTGAATAAAAGGTAGCACATAAAATACCAATAAAAATGTCTTTGTAATATTAATGTGATGGGTGTGCTTGCTTCTTCTCGCAAATGGATTCAATGTTATGAGTAATTTTGGACAATTTCAACTTTAATTCTGACTTGGTATCAGTTATCAAGCCACCATTACGTAAATCTTGTCGCGAACCCCCTGCCGTCAAATGGCGAACCCCTAGCTGGGTTCGCGTACCCCACTTTGAGAAAATAAAAAACGATAAATAGTGTTAGAAAGAGGAGCACAGTTAGGAGCGTGTGGGTCACGTCTATGGTATCTCGAGCGCCATGACGGCGAGCGAGTCGTGTGGCGGCGGTACGTTGAACACGGGCGCGCCGCTGTCGTCCCGGTACTCCGAGTAGCGCACCGTCTGCAGCACGCGGAGCCCCAGGCTGCTGCAGATGCGCTGAGAGTACGCGCCCGTTGCGTCCACCTTGAATAACTGCGTACACATACGTGCATTTTTTATATAGGTACAAAAAGAAAACGAAATCTTGTATTGGTACTGCCTCCCTTGTCCAGTAATGGGACCAATCTGGAAGTATACTCTTTCAAACAAAAAAATAAGTTTCAAAATTGGTTAATAAATTGAACATGAAAGCAGGCTAACTTGGTAGGAGAAGAATGAAAATCCACAGCCCTTTCGGTTTCTACACGGAATCGTAACGGAACGCTAAAAGGCCCTACTCACACATCTGCCGCAGGGGCAATCTAGGGTGTAGGAGTGGGGATGACCCTTAATTACATCCTTAATTGTGATGTGTGTAGGCATGCCGGGGCAATTTGGGAGGATGGCCCTGCGGCAGGGCGGCAGGGGCGCGAGACTATCCTTGATCCCTAAGTCGTCCCTGCCGTCGGTGCGTGTGTAGCGCGATTGGGGCAATTTCTTAGTCAGTTTGTCAGCAGCTGTCACACGGAGTGCACGTACAAACAGCGTAGAATCAAAATGTGTACTTTTATAATATTCATGTGGCATAACTGATTTCTTTTCTGTAGCCATTTCTTCACTCAGTATCTCCTTTTCCTTTTTTTTGAGGTAGCACCACAGAAAGCGCCAAGGCTACTCCAATCTTTTGAGTGGTCGATAATATGGGTGCCATTCTCAATACGTGTGCTCAGCTCGGCTTATTCTAGAACACTGCACGGCAGGCAAGTGTGTAGAGATACTCCCGATATCGCCACAACCGCCGTGCACCCTAGATTGCCCCTACGGCAGATGTGTGAGTAGGGCCCTTTAATCGCTTGGCGGTACGTCTTTGCCGATCGGGTGGTAACTAGCCACGGTCAAAACCTCCCAGCAGCCAGACTTGGACCAATAAAAAGAAAACCTCAATCAGCGCAGCCGCGGATGGAAGCCGTTAAAGAAGCCGAAAAAAAAAGAAAGCTGGCACACACCTTGAACCCCTTGTCCATAGCAGTCTCGATGCTCCTCTTCATGAGCTCGCGCGCCAGCCCGCGCCCGCGCGCCGCCTGCGACACGCTGATGATGCGGCACTCCAGGATGCGCTCCACCTGGAACGTGCTGAACAGCTCCAGGTCCCGGCTCACGGTGTACAGGATTGTGAAGATCTGGAATTTAACGAAAACCTCTAATCTTAATATATGTATAAGGCGAAAGGTCATTCATCACGAAATCTCGAAAACCGTTTTATATACAAAGATGAAATTTGGCAGGGAGGTAGTTTATATTTAGTAGGCATCCACTAACAACGGATTTTGCGATAGGACCGGATTAAGAAGGTCTAAGGGCGGACGAAGTTGCGGGCGTCCGCTTGTAATATTTTATACAGGAAAGATTTGTATTTTTGTATTAAACGTATAAACTCAAAAACTCATGAAATAGAAATCTTGCGTTATCAGGGAGTAGCAAAGGCTATTTTATCCCCCTATCCCACGGGGAGGAGATTTCTGCGGGTGGAACCGCGACTCGCGAGGTTTCGTTAGTCTCCTAAACATATTTAAGGTCGAAACATCGAAACCGATTGACGTATAATGGCAGTCTTTGTTTATATTCATAGACGTCATCTAAGAACGGATTTTGTGACGGTCAGATTAAGGAGGTCCAAGGACAGACGAAGTCGCGGGCGTCCACCAGTGTGATTTAAATATATCACAATCATTATCGTTATTCTCAACCTATTTTTTTAATGGCCCACTGCCGACTACAGGTCTTAATTCTCCTTTAGAGATGGTTTAAGCCGTTGCGTGAATTAGACACTACTCCAGTCGGATACTAATGATCATTACCGGGACCTCTACTCATTATTACTTAGAACACGAGTAGTGCGAAGCACAGGGTATATTATATTAGGAATTTCATGGGTGGAAGAAAACTCAGTATTTTCCGACTGAAACTAGAATAGCTGTTGAAATATGATAACTAACAAACGACAAGAAACAAAAACTAGAAGGGTGTACAACTTAGTTATAAGGTTATACTAAGTGTACCGCCCCTTGTGAACTATAATACTAAAAACTTTGCTGAATTGTATTCTAAATCTCAAAATAATCTATCAGATGTATGTAGGTACTTAAAAATGTACAAAATTTGTAATAATAGTAGGTGTAGCCAACAACAAGTGATGTGTGTTTTCTTACCTTATTAAATTTGGCGTCGGATGAGTGCTGTATCTTATCAATAGACTGCTCGATGTCCCCGGGTCACAATATCCCATTCAGTGCCACACCCAACACCTGAAATATTACAAAATTAAATACTTATTATATTAATAATACATTTGTAATTGAGGTCTTCCTCTAATTCTAGGTCCTTTTTTCAATAAGTCAGAAGGACGACAGTACTTAAATTTGTATAAAGTCCGGCAAAAAGTCGGAATTAGCTTTAACACTTTCACTCCAAGATCAGTCCATCTGCAAAAGCCTCTTTACACAATCGTTTGGTGAGCCTAAGTTCTCTGGCAAAGCTGCACTGTATTATTAATACCAACCCTGTTGTTATCAAGAGCAGCGACAGACAGTCCATCTGAAATAGCATCTTTGAGGCTAAGTTTTCTGGCAAGGCTGCACTGTATTGGTTGACTCCTTGCTATTAGTGCAACCGTGTCGCTATTAGAGCAACCGTGTCGCTACAAACAGTTACTTCACACAGTTGTTTGATTAGGTTGAGTTCTCTGACAAAACTGCGCTGTATTGGCTGTTAATACCAACCGTGTCGTTATCAAGAGCGGCGATAGACAATCCATCTGCCATGGTGGCGGCACACAGACGCTCGAGAGCGGCATGCGGTTGGCCTCTCTGGCAGAGTTGCACTGCCTTGTTGAGTGGCTCGTCCGCGAAGAAACTATCGCGCAGGTGCTGAAGCACCGCGTCGCTCATCTCCGGGGTTATAGTCGTGTAGTGCACCATGGCTGAAAACAATCTACGTGTTATTCATATTAATTTCTTATGAAACACGGCTAAAACTCACGTGATACGTTGGAGTATTGCACGATTCTAACTCGGCTTGAATATTACCGAGTTGCTTGAATAAAGGCCCCGTATGGGTTCGAAATTAGTCAGGCATACTCCGACGTTATATCACTTCAGTTCAAGCCGTGTTTTATAATAAATTTGCATGGAAAAGAATAAGATTTGTCATAGTTGAAGCTATTATGTATAGTGAGATAAGGAAGCTAGAATTTTGTATCAAAAATTAATTCATTGAAAAATAAAAAACAGAATATGAGAAATCCGAAAAATAACGAATGTTTCTTTCACATTCTGACCGTGTAATGTTTTTCTCCGAAAGTGTATGTGTTTTAAAAGTTTTGAGACTCACAAGTGATGCACATCATTAACAATATTATCAGCCAAAAGACGTTAACGGCTGAGTTATTTATTAATCGCATACATCCAGCAGGTTCCACTAGCACCACCAGGATACAATCATCATCATCATTAACAACCCATTCGGCTCACTGTTGAGCACGAGTCTCTCTCTCAGAATTAGCAGAATGGGCCTTAGGTCCACCTCGCTGGACCAATGTGGATTGGCAGACTTCACACACACAGAGAATTAAGGAAAATCTCTGGTATGCAGGTTCCTTCACGATGTTTTTCCTTCACTGACAGACAGACAATGACGAGACACGTTGATATTTAATTTCTTAAAATGCACATACTTAACTGAAAAGTTGGAGGTGCATGCCCCGGACCGGATTCGAAACGACGCCCTCCGAATCGAAAGCAGTGGCCATATCCACTGGGCTATCACGGCTCATACACGCGGTATACAATATAACCGACTAAACGCATTGAAGCAGCGTGGTGGATATACCAAGTGTAAGTTCAAATCTCCTAGAAGGATAAAGACAGATGTTCCCAAACATTTTTTCTCATATACCACTTTCTAATTGATTAATTCGGTGGACCCCTGCTTTTACTATGCTGAGTTACTATTCAAAATTTTCCAAAAATGTGATTAGATTCGCCTATGGAAATTTTTGTTGCAGCTGATTCAACAGCCACCGTGAAATAACAGTTTAAAAAAAAATGTCAGAATTGATTAATTAATTGATTGTGCTTTGAGGGGATGAAAAAAAGTAAAATTTTGGAAAAAATTTATTTCAGCCAACTTTAATTTTTGATATCTACTCACAGCTCAATGAAACAATCAATTAACAAATTATTTTATTTAGATAACTCCCCATTCGATATAAAACCAGATAAATTTTCGTGGACCCCGCTTACGAATTGTGACCCCCCATTTTTGTGTCATGTCAACGTAGACCCCCGCCGAGTCTTCCGTAGACCCCTGGGGATCAACCTGGACCACTTTAAGAATCGATGGCCTATAGTAAGTAATTAAATGAGGCTGATAATGAAGATGACCGACCGACCGACCGACTCCTATCTAATTATGGCCTGTAGATATGTTGCAGGTCGATTCTCTTTCTACCTATGCTAACGCTTCGAAAACTAACAAAATGTATGCGAATGACAGATCCGACCGATAACTTGATCACGTGACCTGTCGATAACGAATGTAATTCCCATACATTTTTAAATTTCCTAAGCGTTAGCGATTGTAGAAAAAGAATCGACGTGTTACATGGCTACAGGCCCTGTAGTATCCTGTCTGCGAATTCGTCCATAAAAAGGTACTTATCCAATTTATTGCCTAATTTCTTTTCTCCCTTAAAACGTCCGATTTTCTTGGAACAATAAAAATGAAAGGATAAATTTCTTTGGGCGGGAAGAATTTCAATTTAGACAGACATTATCGAGGAAGCTCAACCACGAGGGGGGTTAGGGGGGGTTTAATAAAGCGTTGTGTGAGGGGTCAAGGTCTATCGAACGGGCGGCATCGGGTCCTCTGTATAGAAATATTGGGGGCAAGGATGTATTGATGGATGCGATTCAATAAAGATTGTTGAAATAAGTAACTTTGGTATATGTACGAGGAGCTACTCAAATCGTTAAGTTTGGGAAGATCAGCCTTATAAGCTTTTTCAAATTCTATTTTGGCAGGGAGGTAGTTTATAGTTAGGAGTCCTCCGCTAATAACGGATTTTGCGAGGGGGAAAAAGAAGGTAGATCATAACAAACATTTCAATCAAGTATTAGATTACTTCTAATGTAATTAAATATATTATTATACGTCAATGACAATTTTAATAATATAGATCGGTTACATCCCTACAAAATCACCGCAAAAAGTGATCCGAATAATAGACTACAACACAGAGCGCACACATGCACAATTTTGTCTGTATTTCCATTATATTATACAGTTTTTACACTTCCTGAACACACAACTCGACATTGTAGACGGTATTTAGGTGTTATTTGTTTAAAAACGTTCGTTGTTGACAACAACAAACATTGAGTTGACTATAAATTTCCTCTTTTGAGAGTCATGCGCTAGTAACACATCTAACAGTATTTAATATCATTGTGATACGTAGTTATCGACAAACACGTAGTAGCACTATAGGTAGCGTAATATGTAGATAACGAAGTTGAACGCTAAAAGCTTCTATTATACACAGCCTAACTAACTTTCAGCGATGTTGCCGGAGAACTTTCTCGTATAATAAAGCCTTTACTTTCACTATACACTTTGTTCATTTTATAACAAGCGATCTCGCATCAACATAATAATGTTATCTTGTTTATTGATGGATACCTACTGAATACCTACATAATAGACGGTCTATGTACATTTTTTAAATAAGTATATGATACCTTATATTAAAAAAAATGTGAATACGTTTTGTAAATAAATCATTTTTGGTATATAAACCTACCATAATTGTAGGTAATATTTATCCTTAAAAAACTAGATATTCGAAATGCATTGGTTTTAATAAATAAGCTTTTATTTCTAATCTAGAATATAGCACCAGAGTTTTTGAGACAAATGAGCCTAATCCAAGTTCGTATGGCCTTCTGAAAGAAGCACGGGAAAGGACAGTCTGAAAATTCTAAAACTTTGTGATTTAAACAGCTTGAGTTAATGCATCAGTGTTGGCACCGCCTTTAAAGTGATCATACGATGTTATTTTTCGCTTTTTAGTTTATTTTTGTGATTTTGAAATAGCTATTTTAAAGATAGAATCATGACTGAACTTAATTTTCTGTTTTCAGCATAGTGAACGAAAGCGCCACAGTACGGGCAAATTCGTTATTTTCATTTTAACACAAAATACTAAACCAATTTTCATGAAAATCAAATGGGGCTAATCTGGAAGTATACTCTGTCAAACAAAAAAGGGGCTGAAAAAAGTATTTTCAAAATTTCTCAAGAAATTACGAAGTATGACGTAACAAACATTAATAAAATAAAATAGAATACCTTCTCCTATTTTTTGAAGTCAGTTAAAAATATTATAATATATAATTATTTAAGTAAAAGGAGCTTTAAATCTTCGTTTACGGTAGTGCCCATTCACGGGCAGTTTCAAATGAAATAATGCCAAGTACCAACATTAGGCCTTTCGTCCGACAGCGAGTCATTAATTAGTTTCCGCTACGGATCGTTGAGCCTACGGCGACAAAGGGAATGAAGGAATGTTGGGTGGCGGACAGCGAGACGCGGCTAGGATATTAATCTTCTAACTTCAAATAATAGAGAAGCTTTTCAACTTATCGGTAGGTACTTAATTTTAAAATTAAGTATTATTAAAATCTTATATTCAACATTAACTTCGTTGAGCACGAGTCTCCTCTTCGAATGAAAGGGGTTAGGCTAATAGTCCACCACGCGGATTGTCAGATTTCACACACGTAGAGAATTCTCAGCAATGCAGGTTTTCTCACGATATTTTTCCTTCATGTGACTCCTGATATTTAATATCTTAAAATGCACACAACTGAAAAGTTCGGTCCGGGTGTGGAGGAGCACACCCGGACCGAACTTTATTCTAATCTACACCTTCCAAATCGAAGGCTGGAGTCATATCCATTGGGATATCACGGCGTCTATGTCTTAAGTATATTAGCCTATCCGTATAGGAAAGGGGATATAGAGCTTACGCCCAACACGCTGCTACAATGGAGTTGGCGTTCTAAAATACCTCTTAATGACCGGATCAACAGCTTACCATACTCTCCGGGTGTGGTGGGTAGTGTTACGATTGTTTTTTTTAATCTTGGATAGGCTTGCGCTTAACTACAATCATGCCTGATGGTAAGATAAGATAAGATAAATATACTTTATTTGCACACCACAAAGACAAAAACAAGTGAAATAAAAAACAAATTAAGAAGAGATCAGCATACAAAAGGCGGCCTTATCGCTAAGTAGCGATTTCTTCCAGGCAACCTTCGGTTTAGGAAAACTTAAGGTAAGATGGTAAATTGGTAAGCAATGATGAGGTCTAAGATGAAACGCGCTTAGAAGATGCCTATTCACTCTTGTCTTGAAGGTGCACAAATTACAGTGTCCGGAAAAACACGACACACGAGCAACTAAAAGGAGTTGAATTTTCTGAGAAGAAAGAAAAGCTCAGTATTACATTTTTTTTCTGTCTGAGTAGGTGCCGGAACCACTACGGCGTCACTGGGGGGGTTGGGCGAGCGCAGAAGCATCGCCTGATGTGACCCGAAGGCTGAAAGAAAGATAGAGGACGGAACGGCTCTCTAAGACTCCCAGAGACTCGGACCTCGGCTTAGAGGGCCATTCGGGAGGGAGTAACCATGACCTGAGTCCGGACGCCCCTGTAATCGTGAGTTAGAAAACCCACGTCCGGGTGACGTTAGATATCAGGGGCTCAGTATTACATAGCCTGGACTCGAAGCTACGACCTTAAACCTGAGGTTAAAATTAACATTTAAATTAATCAAAAGTTTCTCGAGTTATACCCAACCTAAAAAACTTTTTTCATATGTTCCAATATGTAAGTAAGATTTAACCCGCCAACCCGCATCGAAGCAGCGTGATGGGTCTAAGTAATTGTTGGTGTTTGAAGTAAGATTTAAATAACTTTTAGATTAGGTAAGTAGCAGTAATATAAGAGTTTACCTCATCTCCGTGCAGAGGGTGGTGGAAGGAGGGGGGAGATACTCCGAGGAATGGCGTGTCATTAGTAAGAATATTTTGACGAGCTCAAACTGGGTAGGTACAGTCAGCTACGAGTGGATAATGGTTGTAACTACTTATTGTTTTATATTGTTTTGTCGAATTAATGTTTTCCTGCGACGTTGACCGCGAAACGTTCCCGTAAGGTTCGCTAAAACTTCCCATGATGATCATGATCATGGTTGGTCATGAATGAAAATTATGATACGAACAACATAATCATTATCATCATTAACAGTTCATATTCAGCTCACTGCTGAGCATGAATCTCCTCTAAGAATGAGAGGGGTTAGGCCTTAGTCCATCACGCTGGTCAAATGCGGATTGGCAGGCTTCACACACGTAGAGAATTAATAAAATTCTCAGGTATGCTCACGATATTACACGATATCACGATTTACAAATAGTCAACAGACGTGTCAAAAGTGCTTATAAACTGAGCCTACTTGAAATAAATGATTTTTGATTTGATTTGATTTGATTTGATATTTTCCTTCACCGTTTGAGACAATCCTCAAAATGCACATAACTGAAAAGTTGGAGGTGCATGCCCCGGACCGGATTCGAACCTAAGCCGTCCGAATCGAAGGCATACAACAACAGGACAAAATCTTTGATAATTTGTGACACAACAGCGTATCGAATACAAACACAGAAAAAATAATTGCGAGAATTGAAATTGATTAAATTATTCTTAAGTCTTGATAGGTACGGTTGTTTAGTATTTGTTTTGTTAAAAAACAATATTAAAATAAACATACACAGGTACCTACTTATTGTTTATTAAACAAATACAAATCTGTGATGCTGACTGTACTCTGTGCAATGAAGCCTAGAAGAGAGAAGCTGTCATAAAATATGTCAAGCATTCCAACATTTAATATTCCCAGCGCGCAGAGAACAGAATTTCGTTAGCATTTAGCTACATAATCGTAATATGATAATCACCTACATGAATATTTCTAGATGTACACTTTCGTAGCTGTATTAAAACAAGTAAAGTTGAATAAAAAAAAATTTACTACTTTTCTACTGTAAATAAGCATTTAGGTTTGGCATACCTACTTCCCTTTTTCGTGGAGTACAGACATTAAAAACAGTAAAAGAATTTTCAAAAACGGTTCACTAAATCCACAGGTTCTTACAAATCATGTGGCTTTCTATTGATAAAAGAATTTTCAAAATAGGTTTACTAAATCAACAAATTCTAAAATCTCTTAAAACCTATAAAATGTTTTCTAAATCGAAGTTTTAAATATTTATTTACTGAATTAAAGGTTCAAAAGGCGGAAGTCACTGCTAGCGAGCGTGCTAAAATTTCAGCCATATTTTGTTAATAGATATATGTATTCATTTTTAGATAAATTAAAGCTTAATACGTACACGTATTACATATAAATTATACTTTTGGTTAATACCAAGAACAAGATTGGACGTAAAAAGAATAATTTAAGAATTGTTCCTACTCGTAACAAGTTAAAAGCTTGAGCTTTGAATGTTTGGAATGACCATTTAGAAATAATAATTATTATAATTTTCACAGTTCTGTAAGAAGTAAAAAAAATATGTATTAATGGAGGAAAATATTTGAATTTTAAAATTCCTATATAATTAAACAACTAATGTGTATTATAGTAATAATTACTGTAATAAAATATAACAGGAAAATGGTTGCCGCCTCATTCAAAGCTGCAAATAAAATATAGAGTAATAGAAAAAAGAAAAACACTCCCCTAAATCCGTAAACCACTAACATACATTGTTTATAAGCAATCAATTGTAACCCAATCACGATATTGAGGCAATCGGATGAAAATCTTCCGAACGTGGAACATACATAAAGAATACACAACAGTAAAAAATGCTTGCGAAAATAAAAAAAATACCCGATGTATAGAAAAATTATCTTTAAAAAAGTGTTTTTGGTTTTTAATATGTACTATTAGTAGTTTAGTTGTATGTTGTTATTAATAAATAGCCAAGTGTGAGGTGTAGGAAAGCTTA
The DNA here is from genome assembly GCF_947172395.1 of Bicyclus anynana. Classification (NCBI taxonomy): domain Eukaryota; kingdom Metazoa; phylum Arthropoda; class Insecta; order Lepidoptera; family Nymphalidae; genus Bicyclus; species Bicyclus anynana. The sequence continues at coordinate 13,540,160 of NC_069098.1, forward strand.
CCTCGTGCTCTAGTGTGGCGTCGCCCAGATATGCCTGCGCACTGAAAGCTCTGGGGCTCGTGTAGTGATAACAGCAGAGAGGCTCCGCCCGCCCTGGTCATAGAATAGTAAACCAGCAGAAGTTTAAAACTCTTGCCTTTAAAATTTACTGTACCTAAAGGCAAAGGTTCTAAGATCTCAGAGGCCGACCTTTACCCATATGATTAGGTACTGTATGTAAATAAAATTTTATCGAATATATAAAGCTCAACAAATACCTACCAATATCCTGAAATGTATGTTTATAAAGAGGTAAAGTTTGTGGTATTGTAGGGGGCAAAGAGTAAATTAATATATAAGGAAGGGGGTTATCTCTAGATTTACGAAATCGATTTTCAGAATTCTTTTACCACTAGATAGCCACGTTATTTTTTAGTGCCATAGGCTATATTTTATGCCCGTATTCTCACAAGAACAGGAATTACGCGGGTGAAACTGTTTACCTGTACATAACTATATAACTGTTTCTTGTCCCAGTCGCGAGTTACGTAGCTTTGGGTCACAAGGGCCTAGATTAGAGACCTGGATCGGTGTAATACATTTTGAATTTTTCTTTCTTCTAACAAACAGTCAAAATATCAGCCTGGAGTTGATAGTAGGTGGTGTGCTTTGGATATCACGTTGAAAACTTTCGCATTCCCATTAACAATTGCTAGTGGTCATTAAGTGCCGTGATATGCACTCTGCAGTCTGCCTTATATTCGGATGGCGTAGGTTCGAATCCGTTCCGGGGCATGCACCTCCAACTTTTCAGCTATGTGCATTTTAAGAAATTAAATATCACTTGTCTCAAACGGTGAAGGAAAAACATCGTGAGGAAACCTGAGAATTTTCTCAATTCTCTACGTTTGTGAAGTCTGCCAATGCGCATTGAGCCAGCGCATTGGCTAACGTACACTAACCCCTCACATTCTGAGAGGAGACTCGTGTTCAATAGTAAGCCGAATATGAGTTGTTAATGATGAGTGGTCGTTAAAGAATTTTAAATTGTCATTTTAAGCCTTCCAACCTGTATTGGAACAGCATGATGGGTATCCCCTCCTATAAGGAGAGATGTCTAGTCCTGTAGTGAGCCATTAAAATACGCTGACAATGGTGAATTTCTCTTTCCTGTCCAAATCGAAATGCCTATTGCTAGAAGTGGGGTGCGCCAGTAGTCAAGTCGAACTCAAAAACTTCTGAATTTCAGTCCGGCTAATTGTAGCTTTTGAAGCTTTCAATTAAGTATTGCACAAAACTGACTGTAGATATATGTGATTATACATATATGTATTATTATGTATTATTTTATACCTTAATGTATTATTTTTGTATATTTGTATATTGTATTAAAGTATTGATTTTGTAAAGTGTATTTTTTTGAGTTTATGTTTATGCTATTCTATTTTTTCTTTAAAATGATATACCAGTAAGCACGGTGCACGTTAGACCGTTGTAACGGAGCAAACTGAAAATCAGCGCTGTGCGCTATGCACAGCATAAGGCTGAGTTTGCGACCAGTTGCCATGTTACTAGGTAGGCGAGTAATAATAAATAGTTTCTTTTTTTTTCGTTTCATTTTTGTATTATAGCTTAAGCACAATAATTAAAATTAAATTGATTTTATGTATGCCTAGTAATAAGTATGGTAATAAAGATTATTTTATTATTATTATTATTATTATTATTATTATATTAAATTTATTGAGTTTCTCGAGCTCTCTTTTTTCAAATGCCTACCAACCTATATATTTTATAGTCGAACAATAGTATGTTATTAGGCTATAATTCTGCCCAACCTCATAATACCTACCTACGGTTTATTAATATTTCGACATTCGTATTTCGTACCCTTCAATGCATTACATATTCTTTGCCACCATCATCGTTTCAATCTACACCCTTGTTTGCCGTTCCACAATGATAACAATGTGTTAAAGGTAGTTTATAACTACTCCTTTTACCACCATCATTTACTTAAGCCAATTATATCAGCTTTAATTAAAGTTAACATATAGTAATATAGGTATTTAATTAATAAAGGAATTGTTGAAATAATCATTATAATCCTAACACGATTTATAAACATATTAGGTACAATGAAATCGATGAAACTTCATCAGGTAAGATCATAAAATAACTCAAAGAAGATTCTAGGTACGTATACGATATCTACTACCAATCTGCTACCAACAACAAAATTTGATCCTTATTCCTTTGGTTTTAAGAACAATATTTGATGGATAAAATCAAAATAATGGGTGCTAATGCCAGGCGAAGCTATCGGGTCACGTCTACAAAGCATCCTTGATACGAGACCGCTTTTGAGATGGAATCTACTTATAAATGTATACATAAGAGTTGGTGCACACTAGACGATTTTGGAAACGAGTTTTTAAAGGTAGTTTTATCGTACTTATAAAAACTGCTTGTATGATGCTACAATGCATATAAAATCCAAAATATATAACATAACAAACACTATTAAAAATGTATCTTAATCTATACCTATAAATAAAAATGAATCCATATATCCGTTGGTCACGCCATCACACGTGAGCGGCTGGACTGATTTCACTATTTTTTTGATGTGTTTGTTATTTTCAGGAGGTTCTTATGACAGAAAAAATGTAAAAAATTTAAGGGGTAGGGGTAGGGACAGGGTAGGGGTAGGGTAGGTGTAGGGTAGGGTAGGTGTAGTTAAGTTTACATCGAGTTTCACGCGGACGAAGTCGCGGGCGTCCGCTAGTTTATTAATATATTTTATTTTTACTTTAATTTATTAATATTTATTAATGAATAGGCTCTGAAGCTACTGAACCGATTTGAGAAATTCTTTCACCATTAGACTCTTACATTATACCTATCTCATAGGCTATATTTCATCCCCGTATTCCCACGGAAACGGGAACACGCGGGTGAATCCAAATTGCGTCTTATAGTAAAATATATCTGTGCGGTCGGGGACACCGGTCAAGAACGAAGTTCTTTAATCTGTGAGAAGGTGCGCTATGAGCATTTTGCTTACGGAAAAAGTTGTTGTTCATTTCAGTTTTAGCTGGACGCTAAAATATAAATTAACGGTTCTATTTACTTAGATAAAATAACCATCTGCTCTGCTCCTATTGATTGTAGCGTGATGAAAAGTATAATATACCTGCCCAGGAGTATGGAGAATAATTGTACCAAGTTTAGTTAAAATCCGTCTAGTATCTAGTTTTTATTTCTATAACCAACAGACAGACTGACAAAAAAAATACTGATTGAAACTGTAACGGATCGAATTCTGTAGGTACATTGAAGATATTTTGGCATTAGGTATGTAATCGTTACTGAAGCCAAAAATATATATTTTTTAAATACTTGTCTGTCTTTTTGTTGACCGACCGTCACTCTGAAACTATTGAATGAATGAAAATTAAAGTTTCGAGACCATAATGATGAGGAAATCAGAAAGGGATGAAATAGGGGTCGAAGTCGGTGTGTGTGTGTGGTTTTTTATTTTTAATTCTCTACAAGTTGGCCCTTGACTACAATCTCACCTGATGGTTAGTGATGACGCAATCTAAGATGGAAGCGGGCTAACTTGGTAGGAGGAGGATGAAAATCCACACCCATTTTCGGTTTCTTCACGACATATACGTTTTGTATGTGTATGAATGACTGAATGTTGGTTAATTTCACAGGTTAATTTTGCCCATGGGCTTATAGTGTATTTGTCTCTGTCATTGTTCACATCCCCTAGTGACGCTTTTGTAGGATAAGCCTAGGGCAAATACCTACAGCAAATACCTACACATTAATGAAAAACGCGTAACTAATTGACTAATTTACACTGCTTATAAAATACAACTTTAATGATGCATATGATAATATAAGCATCGTTAAAAAAATATAAAAATTAAAGAAATAAATAAATGAGAGACAAAATACTTCAAATAATTTATTCACACAAAAGGTTCATAACAGTGTTTTACAAAGGGAGCTCTATAAGGCATTTTATCACTGCCGACACATTCGGCTAATATTATATTAATTAATTAATTAATATTAATACAATAAATTATTAACTAAGAACATTTAGTTTTCTGCCTTTATTATAAACTAAACTAGAATAAAAATAGCACTCTGCTTGGAAAGTATTGAAAATCATAAATTAATAACTACAGCTCGTGTCGATTATCTTGACACCTCGCTCGAATAATGTTTATACTGTGTTTGGTAGCCAGGTGTCAATTGAATGCGCACGAGTTATACATATACAGGATGTCCCTTAATTAACGGATAAAACACCACCTATCTAAACCTATCCGCAATATTTAACAAAAATCAGATCCCTAAAATATTAATTACAACAGTTACAGCATTAAAAAAACTGATTCATTATGAAAAAAATGGTCACCCTAGGGATTTTTTCAAAACTATTCAAATTAGTTTTAGATATAGGTGGTGGATCTACCATTTGCGTTGTATCCATTAATTACAGGACACCCTGTAAAGTAAACTACCTAAATCTATATTTTTAATACATAAAAATAAAAATAAATCTTTATCTCACTTGGTCACGCTCACGCCATAACCTGAGATCGACTTGAGCGACATCTTTAATTTTTTCAATGCTTTCTATTCTAATACTTTCTTTAAAAAAAATTCTTACGGAAAGAAAAGTTAAGAAAATTGCGCACATAATTGGAAGGTTTCAGAAAACTATTGCATGGTATGGTAGGGTAGGGTAGGGTAGGGCAGGGTAGGGCAGGTTAGGGTAGGGCAGGGCAGAGTAAGCTAGGGCAGGGCAGGGTAGGGTAGGGTAGGGAAAGGGAAGAAGTGCACATAAGTCAATGCGAAGCTTGATCGGGTCCGCTAGTAGAAGTATAAATACCGATACTTCGAAACGAAGCACAGACTGGTATTTGGTCCTAAAAGTTGGCCAAAATCATTTTTTTTTATATTAGTTCTACTCCTTCTAAGCTATTGTTTCCAAAAAGTAGTATAACCGCTCTAAACAATAAAAAAAAGCACAAAGCGCTAGTACCATCCATCACGTGGTAATCTCAGTCGGAAGTTACCCTTCGCCTAGAGTGTACGTGTGATTGTTCGATGCGCGAAATTTTCTTTGTTTTGAAATATTTGCTATATTGTGACTAAACGATTTTGTGTTGGTTTTCATTATGGATTGTGCACAACCAGGTATGTACTTTATTTGACAATTAATTTTAACAACTGATGTATAGCCTTTCTTCATTTATGCCCTTGAAAAGTAAGCAACAAAAAACCTTCTATAAAAAACACATTTTGGAAGATCAAAGGGGGTTTTAATATGTTTCTCACCATTTCTAAGTCAAAATTATAATTTTTAGTTATAGAGTAGACCTTATAGAATATAATTAAGCACAAAACAGCCACCCCAAAGTACCCCCCTATTATTGGTGATGTTTTTTCATACGTACGTTAGATTATCAGAAAATAACGTTTTAATTCAATTTTGTGTATTTTTGTTATAGGCCCATCTGGAATGAGGGTTTTGACTCGAAATGATTTATTTAATATAATGGAACGCTCTGATTCCTCAACATTTATTAAAAAGTTGGAATTTATGGAGCGGGAACTACTCAATCAGTATTCAGAAAATGACCAAAATATTGCTGATGTAAAGCAAAAACTGTCAATTATAAGACACCAGTTTAAACAAAAATGGGCAGCTGCTCGCAATACAAAGGCCAGATTCCTAGAAAACAATGCCGAATGGCTTAGAGGATGCGTATCGCTACCGAAAGCAGGTAGGTGTTGCCCAAATTTTATTACTTCTATTGTTTTGTTGTTTTGAAGCATTTTGCTTACCTGCACAATAGTTAATTACTTTATTCCTTCAATTTTAATTTTGAGGTAGTAATGACTAAAATGTAAAGTATTAGTTTGAGTACAACTATAGTCTTTTTCTTACAGGATTAAGTCCCGGTAGACCTCAAAAGTCATTCTCAGACTTGAGTGAAAGAAGCAAAAGACGAAAAACGAAAGATATTAGATCGTCAGACCCAGATGAGTTGACGTATGCAACGCAGATGAAACTACGGGAGACGGGCAAAGTAGATGCATCACAAATTGTAAAAAACTTGACAAAAAGTCCCAAAAGAGCAAGGAAATATGCAGCAGCCATGAAAAAAAGTATCGCTGAGGAAGAACAGGACAAATCAAACAAATCAAAATATTTACGTGCCTTGTTCATGTACACTGAAGCGGGATTAACACAGGCCCAATATGAAATTGTGCGCGAAACTAATCCAAGCTTTTATCCTTGCTATTCGATATTGCAAAAGTTAAAGAAAGAGTGCTATCCTGAAATCCACCATATAACTGAAACATGCGCTGAAGTAAGGGTCCAAAATCTTATGGACCACACGGCACAACGACTGATTTTACATATTGGAGAGGCAGGGGAACAATTAAGTGAATTAGAAAAACAGTCGTTAGTATTAATAAGCAAATGGGGCTGTGATGGATCTCAACAGATGCAGTACAAAATGAAATTTGAAAACGAAGCTGATTCTGATGCAAACATATTTCAAAGTTCCATGGTACCACTTCAGTTAATTTATGGACCGGAAAGAAAAATACTTTGGCAAAATCCTACCCCATCTTCACCACGTTATTGTCGGCCAATAAGAATTCGATTTATAAAAGAAACCATAGACGTAACAAACGAAGAAATTGATTATATTAAGTCACAAATAACAGCGCTCACTAAAAGCGAAGTCAACCATTTTTATATCAAGCATAAAATGCTTTTCACCATGGTTGATGGAAAGGTATGCAATGCTGCTACGCATACTAAATCTACAATGAGATGTTACTTATGCGGCGCTACATCATCACAGTTCAATGATTTGGAGAAGATGAAGCCATGCATAAAAGAAAATATGGAATTCGGTTTATCTTTGTTACATGCTCGCATAAGATTTTTTGAGAGCATTTTACATGTGGCCTATAGATTGCCTATAAAAAAATGGAATGTGCGCCTTACTGCCGAGGAAAAGCAAGCAGTAGAAAATAAAAAAAAAGAAATACAAGATAAGTTCCGAGAGCAACTTGGTCTCTTGGTGGATATACCAAAAGCCAACTTTGGTAATACCAATGACGGAAACACCAGTAGGCGGTTTTTTGAAAACTTTGAAGTATCGGCGGCAATTACTGGGATAGACTTAAATTTGATTTATCGAATGAAAGTGGTTTTGGACACATTGTGCTGTGGTTTTAAAATAAACGTGGAGGCGTTTGAAACATATTGTAAAGAAACAGCTAAGTTATATGTTTCTTTGTATAATTTTTACCCAATGTCTCCGACATTACATAAAGTTTTATGTCATGGGGCTGAAGTGGTAGCGGAAGCCATTCTTCCTATTGGGCAATTGTCCGAAGAAGCGGCAGAAGCACGCAACAAACACATAAGAATGTTTCGGCTCAATTACGCCCGAAAGTTTTCCCGAGTAGCATGCAACGCAGATGTCCTGCAGAGACTCCTCTTAACCTCTGACCCTGTCTTAACGGGCATGAGGAAGAGGAAGAGTAAAAAAAAACTTGCACTTTCAGACGACGTTTTAAGTTTGTTACTGGAAAGTGACATTTTTAATGTAAACTTCAAAGATGACGACGAAAATGACGATTAAATGCTTGTAAATATTATGTATACCTTATTTGTACCTTTTCCTAACTAAAAATGAAATAAAACAATGTTAGACAGCCATTAGAGCTTTCAAATATTTTTGGCCAACTTTTAGTACCAAATACCTCTCTGTGCGAAGTTTAAAAGTTCTAGTCTAATATATCTCCTTATAAAATTTATAACATCAATGTCTAAATACCGCATATTAGTATTCTTAGAGATGATGACTAATTAATAATACTAGCCCAGTTTATACATACTTTAACTGACATTTTAAACTAGCCATTATGCAAAATGAAGTTTTTGTACCATGACTACAATTTAAAATAATAAATATTTTCCGAGTTAGTACTAGTACGCATCAAATATTATATAAATTTATATTATAAGGTTTTACTGATCGTAAGGTAAAGATTTTTTGGTCCATAGCTTTCTTAAGTATAGATACGAGGACATCTTTATTAGTAAAATTAATTCCGTAAATCTATTACAGGTAATTTTATATACAAATAGTATTGATTATGTAAGAAAAAGTCAGTACGCAAGCCCAGCTAGCTTTCTAGGGGTGTTGACTAATTTTCGTTTTTTTTAAATATTGTTTTTAAAGCTATGATGTAAACAAAAATTAACTATTAAATTTTACTAGCATTTTAAAGCTTTTGCCCCATTAGTGCGTTGTATTAAACGTAATAACACAAAGTATCATGTTGTTCCATCGTCGTTTCGAATTTACGGAAAATTAAATGGCATGTCACATCTTCGCGTAGGTGATACAATGCATTCATTCATTGCGACGATACAACGCAAACTAATGAGGCTCGTCCTAACTTTATTAAAGATAAAGTTATAGTGACGTCCTCAAGACTTTTTTATTTCTGCTCAGGCAACACTTAACACAAAAATGCAGAATTTAATTAATTTACAAACGTACACACTGATCTGTCATCACATGGACATCGTTGGCAAATAAACAAAGTTCCGGTACTGTTAGGCTAGATTCATACATAGTCCTGCAAGTTTTTTTACAGTACGTTTAAACGAAAAAATAGAGGCATATAAACATGCACATGTAGACCACCGCACACATTTAATGGAGCGGTGACAATTGGGGTTCTTGCCTGACGCCTGACCTTGTGAACCTGACGCCAGGCCCCACGTCCGGAGGCCTAGAATAAAAGACTCGGAGAACGATGAGGACTACGAGACGACACTTAAGCTTAACTCCGCCTATGCCGGTCCCAAGCCCGGATGCAAAAGGAGGAGGGTTAGCCAGACCATACCTGCTGTAAAAGGTCAACGCCGAACCTCAGGCGGTAAATAACCTGACATACCATGGCTACCAGTGGCCAAGAGGTTTAAATCACCTCTAAAAGACTGATCCAGAACGGTCAGGCCAGAGGACACACCCAACTCTGGCAGGGTGCCTAAAACCTTATCCCATGATCCCGTAGCATAGGAACCAAATCCCTTACTTAACCTTGTCCTATCTTTCTTTTACGTCCCCATCAAATACAACCTAGCGGGACCGAGAACCCGCATTGCGCACCCAACAACCCGGCAACGAAAAAGGACTGACGAGCAGACAAAAAATGAACCCACCACTAAGCCGATTACGCTGACACCACCCGATAAGCAAACATACCCAACCCCATCTAGAAAGGACTCCGACATAAACATGACCTCAGTAGTGATGGCCGTCCCTCTACCTGAGATAAAATCTGCTTGGGCCAGTGTAGAATCTAAGCACATGCGGAAAAAACCGAAAAAGAAAAAGGACAGGACGAACTCACAGACTGTTACCTCCTCAAGCACACGCCCAAGTGTGCAGATGACGAAGACTAGTAGTTACAAGAGCGACAGGCAATGCACATACGGAGGGATGCTCGAAGACTGTCGTCCCACGCCCAAGCATCACCCGCAGCGCAGATGTAAGCCAGCAAACCTCCGGCGAAAACCCTGCGGCGGAGCCTGCCAAAACATTGGACACTCAAAGCGAAAACACCCCTGCCCAACGTCGGCAACACCCCGTCACACCCCGGTACAACAAACACTGGAGAGGGCGGAGCGGTGGTGGGGCTGATGAGGGCGGAAACCCCAACCCTTCAACGTGCCAGCCCAGTCTTAAACGGGGCAGGTTCGATGACTCTCACCAAGGGGACAGACGAAACGGACCAAAACAGCCGGACAGACACGAACGAGGGAGACTTACGCAGGCGCGATCCAACAACACCTAAATGTCACAATCACCCTCGTTCCTAGAGCAGACATGACGATGGCGATGACTCTGCAGGAGCAAATCCAAGAGGAGGTTTTCGAGGCTCATATTCCTGGAGTTCCTTTAACACATGCGCCCACCTTCTCAGGAAAAGCCTTCCTTAGCGAAGGCGTCCTGAAGATGTGGTGCGAGGACGACCAAGCCCTCCAATGGATGAATGCAGTCTTACCAAGACTAAAATCACCAAGGGAGAGTTTCAACATAAAAATAATAAACCAGCGCGACATCACAAAGAGCATGGTGGGGCACTCTACGTGCCTAACTACCGGGGAGAGATCGGTAAATTACACAGGATTCTCCTGCGGCAGAACCTGAAATATGATGTTAGCAGCTGAACCTTACACAACTTTAAAAGGTCTACAGGGAGAACTCCTGGAGTGTTCCTAGTATTAGGCATACCCCAGGAGAAGATCGACACCATACTGGCCAATGTCAGGAGAATAGCTTACTCCACTGAAACGATATATCTTAAGTTCTACGTAGGCAAATAGCTTAGTGATGTACCGCCTAGTCAAACTAACTACACAAAACAGGAAAAAATCTGAAAAAACTGAGACAGACGCATCTGCAACAAGAACTATACAGACAATATGTAACAAACCACCGGATTTTGAACAGTACCGCATCCTTAACAAGTGGGATGCAATGGGAAGAGACGCGCCCTGATCAAGCATCACACTGCAATGGGAAAGGGCATCAGGTACAGTCACGACTGATACAGACGATGACGACACAGCGGACTCAGCTCCGCTATATACATTACTGGAGAAATGTGTCCCTCGGGACGCATAAGACTCCCACACAATCAATCACCTTCAGTAATGTAAACATAGTACAGGCCAACCTCCAGCACAAGATCATCGCAACGGCTACTCTAAGCAAACAACTGGAGGGGGCCGAAACCATTGTACTGATCCAGGAACCGTGGATCAAATGCGTATGTGGTTTTGGCAACAGCCACTGTAAGTTACTTTACGACAAAAAACAAACTCCACCGAGAACTTGAATTTAAATACCTCGCTGTATTAACGACAATATTAACACAATTCTGTTTCAGAGACATAACAACAATAAGAATACAAAATGAAACAGGATAACAAACCGATGCAAGGACAAGATCACTAGTCTTGGCATCGTTATACCTGCAGATAGAAGAACAAATATCACCAAAGAGGTCATAGACCTCATAAAACACTGTGAGGGCGAAAATATTGACCTTATAATCGGAGTGGATAGCAAGGCACATCACACCCTACGGGGATGCAACGCAAATAACAAAAGTGGTGAGCAACTTGAAACATATTTACAAACGACAAATCTTATACTCGTAGTTTTTAGCAAAGGCTCGAAACAAACCTTTACGAGCCGTTCCCAAACAATAGTAGACATAACCTTGGCGTCTAACGCTGCAATGGACCAAAGAAGAAACTGGTATTTATCTGACTATCTTACATTGTCTCACATTCGAACTGAACTTGACCACCGCACAAGATACACCACGGAGAAATCCGAGGAAAACAAACAGGAAACTATATAAAACACTACTCAATAACAACTATGAGAACGAGAGCGAATTCCATAATACTGCAATTGAGACGACAAATCAAATAGACAACAAAGTGACGCGCATAACCAATCTCACACGTCATGTTACATAAAAGCCCTAAAGACATGCACAACAAAACAAAAACCACTACACGGCATGGTGGACCCCGGACCTCGAAAGGAAAAGACAAAATCTTAGAAGACTGTTTAACAGAGCTAAGAACACCAGAAAGGACAGAGACTGGGGCACATTTAAATATCAAATCTACAATAAATCAATAAGGCAGAAAGACACAAAAACCGGAGCCGTTTCTGCTCAAACATAGAATCAAATGAGAAAGCTAACACTCAACGACGTCAAAGCTATTGCTGGACTGTCACAAAGCTCTAACAAAACTCGCAAAAAACACAGTGACCTTGAGCTGGATAAAAAGCACAGCGGAATCTTAGGTAATGAAGCGGCAGACGAACTGGCACAACGGTCAATCACATGGCCAAGTGCGGAAAGGAAGGAAGAAGAAGAAGAAGAGACGAAGCTCTTTAGGGTAACCCCTGGCCCACATCTCGCCCTCCCACCAGCCTAGAGGCAGCCCCCAGCTGAGATACCGATGCGCTTCCGCGTCACCTCAATGGCTTTCAGCGCCAGCCGCCCGCCCTCTATCATGAGTGAGTACCAGCAGCCCTCACACCTCACAATTTCACCCGGTCAGTGTGAGAGATAACCGCCCACCCTCAGTGATGAGTGACTCCTCGCGCCATCGTATATTTTTGAGCTGAAAGAGATGCTTAACATTCCAGGCATACTTATAGTCCAAGTCCTGGAGAGGCCCTGCGCAATGCTTCAACTGTCAAAGCTGGCGCCACAGTTCCTTCGCCTGTCATCGCCAGGCCTGCGTCCGCTACAGAGACGGCGACAGGAAAAGCTGCCCCCGGCCCCTGGAGGAGCTGGCTACGTGCGCAAACTGACTCAGCGCCCACCCGGTCAACTACGTTGCCTGCCAAATCCTCCGAAGGGAGGCTCGAAACAAAAAGGCGGGCATGGTCGCGGCCACGGTCAAGCGCCGAGCAGCACCGCCGCAGGACACCAACGCAACTGGCGTCACTATCAGGACTCCAGCGAACGACACCAATCCGCGGGTCGCGTCTGGAGGACCTGAAGTCCCAAAGTATATCAAGAAGAAAAGGAAGCCATGGAAAAAAAAAACAGCCGACACCTGAGCCGGAGAATTCATTAGCGCATGTTGGAAGTTCCTTTCCATTCCTTTCAGCGCTTTCCGGAGGCAATCCCAGGCAGCGAGGGTTCTAGCGCACCGAACACGTTTATGGAGCGGTGACAATGGGGGATTTCTTGCTCCTCCATGCTTCGATTGTGATTGTGGGGATGCGGAGGCCGAGAGCGTAAGACGCGGACGGCTGCGGCGTGCCCGGTCGCGACACCTCCCATACCCATGAATGCGCTTCCTCGAGCCGGCACGAGGCACGGGGTCCGAGAAGTTGGTGCGTTTACGATTATCGTGTTCACTACTTATAAGTAGGTATGGTATGGTGGTAAAAACACAGAAAAACAAACACTGATTCACTATGCCTGTAGATGCCAGCACGCGCTTGCCAACTTATAGCTTGGCAATTCGGATTTGTGGACACATACCATAATTGTACGTTTTAAATCGAACACTGAAAAAAACTTGCAAGTCAGTGTCATGTGAACGTAGCCTAACGCCTATCGAATTATTAAAACGCATTCTTGAAAATTAGTCAACATCTCTACTCAGAAGAACAATGAAGATAAGACTTCTAGACAGACATTGCTACAACCAACGATTTTATACTATTAGACATGCTACGTGCCTACATTTTACATTTAGCTACTCCACTGAGCGCACACATGCGCAATTTCGTGTGTGTTTACTTACGTTATATACAACGTGTCCCAAAATTCAACGATAAGCGGGCGCCAAAAGATTGACCTGCTCATGAGCACTTAAGGAAAAATAATAAAAAAAATATACCTAAATTTTTTTTTTAGTTACAAAATAAATTTTAAAATTCTTTGAAAATTTACACCTTGTATGATATTTTGAACTACCGCAGCTACAATTTCTTAAATATGCTTAAGATTTTTTTTGTATCGGAACCTAAGTAGTACTACTATTCACCACAACTCTTAAAAACACCACAATGCCCGCAGTTTTTACACAAAAAAATATCAAAATATTTTTTTTCCCTCAAATTTTTAAAGATTTTTACTTTCAGTCTACTTTGACTCATGGTCTTGCAAAAAAAAGTATGAACACCGCTATGGCAAGTTATTTTCAAAGTTGACGCAACTAATCAAGATTTCAAAATAGTATAATACCCTAGGATAACTAGTCACAAAAAAAAATATGCGTACCATTTGTAAACAAGAACCAAATTTCTTAATTGTTCTTGTTGTTAGTAATAAATTTTACTATGTTCCAAAAATGTGTTTGTTATTTTAATTACACAACATTAAAGTAAATGTTCGAATTGTTTTCCACCGGCATTAATACAGGCACGACATCGCCTTAAAAACGACCGTTTTATTTTTCGCGCATATCTTCTAGCATTGATATGTGCCGCAGCCTGAGTGATTTTTTGCCGAAGCTCGTCCAATGTCGTAATCGGTTTTGCGTAGATCCTGTCTTTGAGACAACCCCAATAAAAGAAATCCAGGGGGTTTAGGTCGGGTGATCGGGGTGGCCATAGGATAGGACCAAGTCGCCCGATCCAACGCCCCGGATACTCGTGGTCTAGGTATTGTCTCACAGGACGAGCGTAGTGAGCTGGGCAACCATCATTTTGATACCACATATTTTGAAGGTCGCTTAGGGGGACGTCTTCTAGTAATTCTTGCAAATCATTTTGTAAAAAGTTCAAATAACTGTCCCCATCTAAGTTTCCTTGTAATTCAAAAGGCCCAATCACTTTTCCATTTAAAATGCCCGTCCATAAGTTGACCTTAAATTGATATTGGGATTTGTCTTCTCTCATCAGGTGCGGATTCTCATTGCTCCAGCTGTGTAGGTTGTGAAGATTTAAATAGCCATCTTTCTTGCAGGTTGTTTCATCCGACCATAGTACTTTATCCAAGAACTGAGGATCTTCCCGATGCTTTTGAAGCATCACTCGGCAAAATGCGATCCGCAGTGGATAGTCCCGTGATAGTAACGTTTGTACACGTCTGTAATGATATGGGTGTAGCCGATGACGTTTTAGTATTCGATGTGCTGAACTTTTTGGGATTCCCGTAGCTGCTTCTATGGCACGCACTGAGGTAGTTGAATCAATGTTTATTTCATTGAGAACTTCTTCATCGCATTCCGATCTAGGTCTTCCAGCGTTTCTTCTAGCTGACGGCAAACGACCCTCCGAAAACGCTTGATGCACATTCATAAATACCCGATAATCTGGATATCTTTGAGCGTTTGGGTACCTTTCTCGATACAATCTGCTAGCAGCGTTAGCATTGCACCGACATTCTCCATAAATGAGATGCATGTTAGCGTATTCCATCGGCGTGTATGGTTGCGGCATGATAACGCTAAACAGTCCAAAATACACCAAAAGTCCAATTCACAAAACACAGGCACAGTCCAAAATAATGCCAGGTCAGTTCAGTTTGCAGATCACTTAAGTCCAGTCCAAAATGCAAAGCCAAAAGTCGTTAGTACGAGAGCCACGTCAATTGAATACGGAAAGTTGCGCAGTAAACAAAGGAGCAGAGCGTACTGACTTGCTGGGAACAGGATTTTCTTTACCTGCATCATTGTCATTCAACAAAGAACATCTGTCTATCCCTCTCTAACGTATACTTATCGCTATCTTTCTCTCTCTCTCTCTCTCTCTTATTTTTAAATGTTATCGTTCGTTCCATTAAAATTCTAGGAAATTGCAACGTATGACTCACATCATTTTGTGCATAAAGTAAAAGTGATTTCTAGGAGCAAAAACATTTTAGAAATTTAGTTCTTGTTTACAAATGGTACGCATATTTTTTTTTTGCGACTAGTTATCTTAGGGTATTATACTATTTTGAAATCTTGATTAGTTGCGTCAACTTTGAAAATAACTTGCCATAGCGGTGTTCATACTTTTTTTTGCAAGACCATGAGTCAAAGTAGACTGAAAGTAAAAATCTTTATAAATTTGAGGGAAAAAAAATATTTTGATTTTTTTTTGTGTAAAAACTGCGGGCATTGTGGTGTTTTTAAGAGTTGTGGTGAATAGTAGTACTACTTAGGTATCCGATACAAAAAAAATCTTAAGCATATTTAAGAAATTGTAGCCGTGGTAGTTCAAAATATCATACAAGGTGTAAATTTTCAAAGAATTTTAAAATTTATTTTGTAACTAAAAAAAAATTTAGGTATATTTTTTTTATTATTTTTCCTTAAGTGCTCATGAGCAGGTCAATCTTTTGGCGCCCGCTTATCGTTGAATTTTGGGACACGTTGTATATAGTTAGACATCCTATATATAGTTTTCACATACAACATCAGCATCGTAGACAATATTTAGGTATTATTTTTTATATAACTTTCTTGTTTTACACGTTGTTGCGACTAAATGAAATTAAGACAATTAGCCACCTTTATTCGCCTCAGTTTCGACGCGCTAGTGACATGTCTAATAGTATAAAATCTTTGTCTACAACATATTTTACAAGGAACATCCAACCGCCAAAGCAATGACAGTATTGTTTAAGCACCTTTTTATCTTATGGGTCTTCAAGTAATACTAATCATAAATGAAATAATATAAATAAATACTATCTAGTCGGTACATCTCAATCTTCCAAAATTGCCTTAAATGGTGTAACCCTACCAGCTTGCTCCGATTTTCGGTACCTCGGATCGCTTTTTCAAAACGATGGCAATGTGGACCGAGACGTGAAAAGTAGAATGAATGCGGGATGGATGAAATGGCGACAGGTCTCAGGTGTACTATGTGACCCGCGAATGCCTCTTAGACTTAAGGGTAAAATATACAAAACGTTTGTAGGACCTGTCGTGCTGTATGGATCAGAATGTAAACGAATGCATGCGAACGAAATGCGTATGTTGAGATGGATGTGTGGTGTGACAAGAAGATAAAATAAGGAATGAGTATATAAGAGGAAGTCTGAAGGTGGCGCCAGTAACAGAAAAATTGAGGAGTAGAAGGTTAGCTTGGTATGGACATATAATGCGTAGAGAGGAAAGTCATATTACTAGAAAAATGTTGAATGTGCAAGTGGAAGGTCATAAGAGGAGAGGAAGGCCAAATAAGAGATGGTTGGATTGTGTGAAAGAGGACATGTGTGTAAAAGGAGTGGATGATGAGTTGACAAGTAATAGAGACGAATGGAAAAGATTGACATATTTTTCCGACCCCACTTAAGTGGGATAAGGGTAAGGAGATGATGATGAAATAAATACCATCTAGTTGCTAATCTTTCCCGGTTCAATATTAATAGTTATATCACCAATGCTATTCTTATCTAGAACGTTACTATTAAATGTTATAGTTATCTGTCCATCTGTCGGTACGTTGTTGTCTATGTCCTGTTCGCACTCCTTCAGTATAACAAGGGGTGCTTCTATTTGTTCCACAGGGTTGGGATCTACCCCGTTGATATAGTGCACCGGGTAGTGGCGTTTAAGCTCCCGCATGAGGCGGAATTTCGCCTGGCATACTGTGCATCTGGAAAAGAATATTCGTAATTAGAATCTATACTAATATTATAAAGCTGAAGAGTTTGTTTGTTTGTTTGATTGAACGCGCTAATCTCAGGTACTACTGGTCCGAATGGAAAAATTCTTTCAGTGTTAGATAGCCCATTTATCGAGGAAGGCTATAGGCTATATGTTATCCCCATATTTCTACGGGCAAGGGAACCACGCGGGTGAAACCGCGCGGCGTCAGCTAGTTAATCTATAGCAGTTGCGAAGGATGGAATATTGACGAAGGTAAGCCATCCTAAAGAAAAGGAAATTCATACCGCTTAATACAAACTCTGGTTTCTAATAAATCCATAACTCCATATGTTCATACTCATTACAATCCTGAAAATATTATAGAAGCAAAAATTCGAATGGATGTATGTTTGTTTGGTTGGATGTTTGTTACTCTTTAACTTTACTACTGAAAATATTTGGCTGAAATTTAGAATGGGAATAGATTTTACTCTGGATTAACATTAGCTACTTTTTATCTCCAAAAAATCCATTAATGCCCGAGATTTGCGATAACCTGATGATTTTGACCGAATGAATGTTTGTTACACTTTCACGCCTCGGCTACTAAACCTATTTCGAACCGCATTTTGTGGTAAAGAAAACACCTCTAGCAGGTCCCAGGACCGCACTAAACAATTAATGATAAACAATAATCACCATACAAAACATTATCAGTAATTGCAATACAAAACATTATTACTAACGCGACAACTACACTGTTAACGGCCGATTAGCACAAAATCACTAACGTGACTGGCAGCGTGACGGTGTCTACGCTGTCTAACAAACAACTGAGCTCAATTCATCAAATACCCTCTTATTTATACAAATACTGATACCTCCCCTCTACAATAACATAAATAATGAATGTTAATACTCCCTGTAATCGAAGAACGTGTAACATACCATCCTTACTCGAGAAATACGCAACAATCCTTCTTCCTACTAATATTATAAACGCGAAAGTTTGTATGGATGTTTGGATGTTTGTTACTCTATAACGCCGCTACTACTGAAGCGATTTAGCTAAAATTTGGAATGAAAATAGATTTTACTCTGGATTAACACATAGGCTACTTTTTTTCCGGGAAAAAATCCATGGTTTCCCGAGATTTGCGAAAACTGATGATTTTGATGATATGTATGTTTGTTACACTTTCACGCCTCGGCTACTAAACCTATTCGGAACCGCATTTTGTGGTAAAGGAAATACCTCGAGCAGGTCCCAGGACCGCACTAAACAATTAATGATAAACAATAATTACCACACAATACATTATCAGTAATTACAATACAAAATATTATTACTATCGCGACAACTACACTGTTAACGGCCGATTAGCACAAAATCACTAACGTGACTGGCAGCGTGACGGTGTCTACGCTGCCTACCAAACAACTGAGCGTAATTCATCAAATACCCTCTTATTTATACCAATACTGATACCTCCCCTGTGTAACAAAGCATCCTTACTCGAGAAATACACAAGAATAGGCTATGTGATACAATAGTACTCACTGGTAGATGTTCTGTCCGAGATGCGTGCGCACGTGCTTCACCAGGTCGTTGCTCTGCGTGAACGCGCGCGGGCAGTGCGGGCAGCGGTACGGTTTTTCGCCCGTGTGTATACGCTGGTGACGTTTCAAGTGGTCTTTTGATGAGAACCTACAATAAATTCATGTAATAATAGGCTAGTTGATATTTGTATAACCCCGATTCATGACTATACTATTTAACGGCCTCCGTGGCGCAGTGGTATGCGCGGTGGATTTACAAGACGGAGGTCCTGGGTTCGATCCCCGGCTGGGCCGATTGAGGTTTTCTTAATTGGCCCAGGTCTGGCTGGTGGGAGGCTTCGGCCGAGGCTAGTTACCACCCTACCTTACCCTACCGACAAAGACGTACCGATAAGTGATTTAGCGTTCCGGTACGATGTCGTGTAGAAACCGAAAGGGGTGTGGATTTTCATCCTCCTCCTAACAAGTTAGCCCGCTTCCATCTTAGACTACATCATCAATTACCATCAGGTGTGATTGTAGTCAAGGGCCAACTTGTAAAGAAAAAAAAAAGATACATGTTATGCTCAGATGCAGAAGTGTATCTGAACAACGCGCAGCACACATTGGATCCCCAGCAACACTCCACAAGGCGTTCGGCGACCTGGACGGTCTGCTAGGCTTCTGGAGCGAGCTCGGTTGGTTGGAGCGACTCCAGTGTGGACCAGCACCGAAGGGACCTTCATACAACAGCCAAACCTTAGTGGCCAAGTGCGGAAAAGGCCCAGGAAAAGAAGAAGAGGCTAGTTGATACTTCATGTAAACGGTCTTAAATTGATCACTATCATTCTACTAGATTCAAAAAAATTATCGTACTTTTTGATATATAAATACATAATAATAATATTTAAATTATTTTTGACAGTATGAGCCACAACGCTGTTGGCCATTATGGTCTATATTTTATCATTTCAGGATGTCACATTAACACTAAATCTTAACTAAACGGTTAGTTTGACTATTAGTACATCAAGTAACATTGTGACATCACAAAATGGGCGACAGCATTTTTGACATTTGGAAAAAATAAATACATAATATTTTAAACATGTATTCTACTAAATCCTTAATTTTTATAATTGATATTGATATATTTCGAACCCTCATTCACTTACTACAAATGTCAATGTAAATTAATATTATTTATTTATGTTAAATTAATGTGTCAACTACAATAAATTAATATTATTTATTTACATTAAAATTTGATACTTGTCAACTACCATATTATATTAAATACCTCATAGCACAGTTGTCGCAGGCAAACGGCTTGATGCCCAGATGTATGAGGGAGTGTTTCTTCAAGGAGTTTGGTTTAGTGAAGCTCGCTCCGCAGACATCGCATTTATATGGGTGCACTCCTGCGTGAGTGTCCATGTGGGATTTCATTTGCCCTACAATTGTAAATTAATCTACACTCAAATAATATTATAAGTTTGAAGAGATTGTTAGTTTGTCTGAACTATGATGACTAATAGGAGAACACATAGAACAAAAATAGGAAGAAAAAGGAGTAAGGTCTCTTAAGGATTAATTAGTTCCTGTAGAGATGGTTGGATTGTGTGAAAGAGGACATGTGTGTAAAAGGAGTGGATGATAAGTTGACGAGTACCCTATACGAGTTTTAAAAAAATACAAATCACACAGTAATGCCATCTGTCAAGGGATTCCACACTGACGAAGCCACAGTCGTCGGCTAATTTTTTAATCACACTTATATTATAAAGGCAAAAGTTCGTGTGTCAGTTTGCTCCATCACTCACACCACAACTTTTGTATAGATTTGGCTGAAATATTGAATGGGTATCATAAACGCAATGCATACCCTGAAATTTTTATTATGTGCCTGATAAGACGGAAAAAATTTCCATTCTTTGCAATTTGTACCTATAGTGCATAAGTTAAAAACCTTGTAGTTGGATTAACACATAGGCTATTTTCTATAAAAAAAAATTACATTAACAAACAAACGTTCTGCAAATCACAAAAAAAAATATAAAGCAAAACTTTACCTTTACCTTTACATTACCGCAGTGGCTGGCCAAGGTTGGATGGAACTCACAAAAGGGACAAATAGAAAAAGATGGAGGAGGCTTATAATTAATTTATGTATTTAGATAAATATATAGATTAGTTAGAATAGTTTTAAGATATTGTTAAGTACTATCTAAATGGGAAAAATAAAGCTTATTATTATTATTATTATTATTAAAACTTTACCTTTAGTACAAAAGCTCTTAGGGCACAGATTACAAGTAAATGGCTTCAGTCCAGAGTGCCGCTTCAAATGTTGTCTCAGATTGGAGCTGTTGCTGAACCCCTTGCCACATTGGGAACAGAGGAAGGGGGTTTCTCCCGTGTGAGTCCTTTCATGGTCTTTCAGACTACAGAGTTGTGTAAATGCTGGAAATTTAATAACAATTAGTGCTTAACTATTATGTGTGGCAGAGAAAAACTCAGAGTAGAGTCCAGGGGCTGGTGTAATCTTGAACTATCAATAATAGTATTTTAGGCCTCAATAGCTCAGTGGTACAAGGGTTGTATTCATCACCGAAAGGTGGTGGTTCGATACCCAGCCCTGGACTGTTGTTGTACCCACTCCTAACAGTCTTTTTTGACAAATTGGAAGAACGGGAATAATAGTCATACTTAAAAAAAATAAAAAGTACATTCAAAAAATTACATAATCAAAAAAAATTTTGAGTTTACCATGTGTGTCACATATTTTCTTTTTCATGTGTGGTACATAAAATAAGTACTGGATATGTTGGATTAAAAATTTAGTCGCTTGGCTATAGCTTGGCAAGTTCGTTGATGACACTCCCGTGGTATGCGGACGACGGGGGGAAAGGACTGCGCGTGTGTGAAGTAGTACGCGCGGGGCAGAGGGAAGGGCTGCGCGTACTACTTCACACACGCGCAGCATTCAAAATAATTGTGTAATGTGTATACAGAACTTGAGTATAGTTTTAAATTATGTACAAGGTTTTAGGTTAATTATTTAAAAGGCCGGTAAATAATATAAGCTGTCTTCTAATACAGAAAAAACTTTCACCTTTCTCACACTGCGAGCAGGCATATTTCCTTACACCATTGTGTTTACTGAGATGCATAACCAACTGATCGTGACGTGTGTAACTGCTTGGGCATTTGGTGCAATGGAATGGACGTTCGTCAAAGTGCAACTTCACATGCCTTCTGAGAAGCGTCTTCAAGCCAAAACCTTTGTTGCAATGACCACAGTAATATGCACCCTCTGTTTTGATATTCATTTTCACTTTGTGTTTTTTTAAATGTGATCCCAGGGATCTCTGCTTTTCAAACACAATATGACATTCTGGACATTCATACTGCTTGCTTTCAGACTTCATTATTAATAGGTCACCATGTTTTTTGTCATTATTGTGATTTTCCATATGTTTTTTTAATTGCTGTTGAGTTGGATAACTTATTAGACATTTGACGCAGCTGTAAACTTGTTGTAAATCAGAATTCAATTGAGTATGTTCTTTAAAGTGTTGCAACATGGATTGTTGATTATCAAACAACATACCACATTCGGAGCATTGGTAGTGTTCATTTATACTGTCAATTTCAACTTTCACTCCTAAGTCTCCAACTGCATCATTCAGGATACTATTAGTTAAACTGGGATCACTTATATTATCATTGTGACGTTTATCTAAATGTCTTTGTAAAGAGGCCTGTTTTTTAAATATCCTCTTACATAACGAACATGGAAATTTTGGGTTTTCGTGATTTGACAGGTGTTTTAGAAACCTCTCTCTTTTGGTAAACTTCTTATTGCATACATTGCAAATATACATTGATAAATTATCATCAGCTTCAACTTTCGCTGTGTGTGTGTCATATTCATATATGAAGTCCTCATAGGAATGTGTATAGTCAAAATCACTTTCATATTTCACCTCTAATTCTGTTTCATTTTTAATAGTGCATGTTGAAGCTATCTTTTTTAATTCAATTTCAGAATTGAGTGCTTGAGCCCGGAATGTATACATTATTTGCAGATTTTTTAAACATTCATTGCACACATTTTGAGGCAGACCATCACCTTCATCGATCTGAAAAACAAATAAAATTTAATTTTTATACCCGCTAATGATGAGCAAGACATGCATAACACAAAGGGAATATCAGAAAAATAAAATTTAGTTCATAACTCAAAAACGACTACATGACTATGACATGATCATAACTAAAAAATTAAAACCATTAACCATTAACCATAAACATATAAACAACCACTATAAAGCTCACAAAAACATGCCTAAGCTACCAAGCAACATACCAGGTAACATAATTCTGATAAAAGCTATTTACTTATTATTCAAACACAGGTGAAAATTTAACAGTTTACAGAACAGCATTAACAGTTTACAGAACTTGTCGTTGAATAGTAAATAAAATGTGGAGGTATTCACAGCTGCAGTGGGTTATATAAAATACGATTAACCAGATAATTACTATGAAGAGCTATTAAAACGTTAGAATGTGATCAAATTACAGTGTGCTATGTTGGCACAAACGCCTGTAAAACTGATTTAAACGTAGTAAGCCACAGTTACCTGCAATGTGATGGTATCTTTTAGGACATCTGCTAATTTTAACGAGCAATTGTCCTCGATTTTCAAAGGGCCAAACAAATTAATGAGACCAACTTCATTATTCGTCTTCATACAAGTACGGCACAATCTTTCGAAGTCTAACATTTTGAATCTATTTTACAGCACTCGTTTAAAAATATCACCTAATAGCACTGTAATCTCAAATAATATTATTTTTTGCAAATAGAGCTAAATAAATAACAATCCATCACTTCTTTTTTTTTTTTTTTTTTTTTTAATTTATTTAACGGCCTTGGATACAAGTCCTTATAGGCCCTGCTTTAAATATTACAATTTTTCTTAAAAATAATACAAAGCACTTAAAATTATCGTCGTCGTCGTCTAAATATAAATTTACTACTGTATTTTACAATTTTTCTATTGTGTTACTAATGAAATCTAAAACAGGCTTATAAAATAAATGGTTCCTCAACAATTCCTTAATGTGGCGGGGATCACACTTAATTTCGTTTTCTTCCTTTACTAACTCTATCGAACTTGCTAATATTATTCTTTGTATACCAAAAGCTGAACACTTGAAAATTATGTGATTGATATCTGCGTCGTCTTTTTTACAGTACATGCATTTGTTATCTTTATAAATTTTTAATTTGAATAAATGGCTTGGCACTAAACAGTGACCAAACCTTAGTCGGTTTATTATTGATATGAATTTTCTTGAATCCCAACTCATTTTGTTATACCATGGCTGCATCGGTATTTCATTTTGTATGTCTGCGTACCAACATCCTTTACTTTTACTAGTTTCTTTCCAAAGTTCATGCCAAAGCAACTTCTGTCTCTTCTTCACTTCATGATAAAAGTCTGTAAATGGAGTTTTGATATTGTCTGAACAATCTTCATTAAACAATCCTTGTCTTGCTACAGAATCAACCAGTTCATTGCCCGCTATACCTCTGTGGGAGGGTACCCAGACAAATTCTACGTTCATTCCAGTTTTTCTTATGTCTAGTAATACATTTTTAATTTGAAAAATAATGTATGAAGACTTATAACTAAAATTGAAATTGTTAATAGCTAAAAGAACACTTTTGGAATCTGTTACTATAATACAATTATTTACACTATGTAAAATTTCCTCTTTTATATAAGAAATTGCTTTTAAAATTGCAAAAGATTCCGCAGTAAAAATACTACATCGAGAATTTAACTTAAACGCTTTACTAAATTTTTTTTGTGGATCATAGAAAGCAGCACTTACAAAGTGCTGATTTTTAGATCCATCTGTATATAACTTATAATAATATTTACAATTTTTATCAATAAACATCCGGAAGTCTATGTTTGACGTAATATTCAACAAATGAATTTTATTTTTCATAATCAAGCTCTCAAAGGAGCAAGAGTACATGGGCCAGGCGTTACTAACATTTATGTTAGTGGCAATATTATGCATATATGTCATAATAATAGATATGGTAGGTTGTTTACCTGCCAAAAGTGAATTTGCAGTCGCTTGTAAAGATTCAGTAGTAGATTTAGTTACAGTTAGTAGACTATTTGGAAGCAAAAGTTTGTTCACTATTGAAGAGCTCGATGATAGAGCTTTCAAACAAAATCTTTCAGCTAAATATATGCGTCTTACAATTAAAGGAGAAATACAAGTCTCTACTTCCATTGAATTAACAGGTGTAGAGCGCATAGCCCCACTTATTATGCGCAAGCCAATGTTTTGAATAACATCAAGTTTTTTTAATAATGTGGAATTGGCTTGCATATATGCAAGGAAACTATAATCAAAGTGACTTCTGACCATGCTTTTATATAATAGAGATAGGACTTTAGGATCAGAGCCCCAAAACGTTCCAGTCAAACATCTCAATAAATTAATGCCTTTTAACGCATTTTTGCTAATATAATTAATATGTCTGTCAAATTTTAATTTATTATCGATAATTACACCCAAAAATTTCTTTTGATTTACAAATGGAATATCTGTACCATTATATTTGATGTTATTCCCCACTGGGCTGCCAAAAATCATACATGAACTTTTGGAAGTATTGATATTTAATTTTAACAAATTTTTATAATAAGACTGCAACTGGAACAGTGCCGAATTAATAGTATTTTTAGCTATTTCTATATTTCTATTTACACTATACATTAACAAGTCATCCGCAAATTGTAAAATTTTAACATCTCCTAATAAAAAATTTTCAATTTGTGAGGTGTATAAATTATACAAAATTGGTGACAATGCTGAACCTTGCATAAGACCTTTACTAGTTTGGTTTATCCCATGGAGTATATTATTGTACTTAACATAAAAGTGTCTATTATTAAAAAAATTTGAAAGCCATTTTAACATTTTTCCAGGGATACCGATTTCATGAAGACAATTGATGAGCTGGTTTAAGTCCACATTATCATAAGCACCCTCTATATCCAAAAATATACATACTGCTGTGGATTTAGACAATTGACAATTCTTCATATCATATATAAATGAAGTTATACTCTCTGATGCGCTTTTACCTCTACGGAAACCATATTGAAAACCTGGTAATAAATTATTAGTTTCTACAAAGTAGTCCAATCTTAGTTTAAGCATTACTTCAAACAATTTTCCTATGCAAGAAGTCAGCGATATAGGTCTGTAAGAATTGCAATCGTCTTCAGGTTTATCTTGTTTCAAAATTGGTATTATACATTGAATCTTCCAACTCTCTGGAATACATTGAGAAAGCCATAACTTGTTAAAAATATTAAGTAAAGCTATTTGACCTGCTTTATGTAACTTTTTAAACATTATATAAGGAATGTCGTCTAATCCTGGTGCAGATTCCTTTCTTGATTGAAGTGCTATATTGAATTCTGCATAGGTGAATGGATTTAGTAGCCACATGGAATTTTCATTGTCATTGTTGTATTCAAAAACAGAGTTGATTAAGTTTGTGTTATTATTATTCTGTTTAAGTTTTGAGATGAAATTTGGAATCCATACATCATTTTTAAGTTTCGGTTGGTTATTTATTCGTTTAAATCTTTTCATATAATTCCATATATAAGTTATAGGAGTGTATCTATTAAATGATGAACAAAGTTTATTCCAACTATCTTTCTTTGCTTTTTTAATGATTATTTTTTTAAGTGCATCTATTTTTTTATAATTTATATAATTTACCATTAACCCTACTCGCCTATATAATTGTAAAGCCTCTTTGGAATTTTTAACCGCTACAGCACAATTTTCATCCCACCAAGGAGCGGGAGCTTTAATAGTTCTTGGACCCTCAAATTTAACAAGCGGAATACATTCTTTTTTTAAAATGTTCAAAATTTCACAAAATTTGTTATATGACTGTAAAGGATCTAGTTCATTAAATGTCATATACTCAAAATACTCCTTGGATTTCTTAAAATATTTATCCCAATCTGCTTTATTATATAAAAATTTCTCTACTTTATCATTGACAGAATATTTAGATGGAATTAAGTTAATTTTTGTGAATGTGGGATAGTGGTAACTACCCAAAGTGTCTACACCTACTGTCCATTCACATAACGGAGCGAGCACTGGGCTCACTCCAGTTATGTCAATAGCAGAACTATTTGCATATGGTCTCTGAAGTGTAGTAGACCTACCAGAATTTAATATGCACAGATCCTGTTCATCAAAAATATCAAATAGGCTTCTACCTCTTGAATTTGTACTATGGCAACCAAAAGAAATATGATGTGCATTAAAGTCTCCTGCTACTAAACAGGGCTTTGGCATATCACTGATGATACTTTTAAGTCTATTGATTTTACATTTATTTTTATTTTTAGGTGGACAATAAACACAAAGTATTGATAAGTCACCAACATTGGTTCCTAAAGAAATTGCTATGGATTGAACATCTTCATAAAATTTTGTTTTCAGAAGTTTATATTTAAATGTATTTCTTAATAAAATACCTACACCACCATGTTCATTCTTTGCATTTTTTCCAACAAAGTTATAGCCTGGGATTTTTACAAGATTACTAGAGTTTTTAAGCCAAGTTTCATTTAATAATAAAATATCAATATTTTCCTGTGTTAAAAATGTTTTTACTAAGGGTTTTTTATTATTAATACTCTGAATGTTATGTTGAGCAATAATGAGCTTTGAAGCCATTAAACTTTATTCAAATGTTTCAAAAATGCTTCTTTAATTTTACTTGTGCTTTTTATGTCATTTGAGTTTCCTATAGTAACTAATGTATTAATTATTGCGGATAATATTTTTTTATTATTAATGATATCTGAATAAGAAATATCTAAATTTTCTTGTGTGTCTAGTTTAGATTGGTGGAATTTTTGCTGTATTTGTTGAGGCTTCGGGAGAGTAGGAAAATTAACACTATTAATTTCAATTACCTTAGCATAAGATTGTTTATTTTTTTCTAATCTCGCTGCCTTTATAGGGCAAGTTTTGGATATGGCTAAGTGAGCTCCACCACAATTAGTGCACTTCAATGTATCAGCCGTGCATGCTTTGTAGTGGTGTTCACCAGCACAGCGTGAACAGACCTGTATATTTTTGCATATTTTCCCATAGTGATTAAATCTCATACATTTAAAACATTGCATTAGTGGAGGAATATATGTATAGACCTTATAACGCCAATTGTCTAAATATATATATTGTGGTAAAGTTGTTCCTGCAAAAATTACACTAATAGTTGACAAAGGAACAACATCGTCTACAACCTTTTTCATGAATCGTCTTACACCAATAATCTCACACTCTGAAGAAAGTTTATTAAATAGTTCATGGTTACTGGACTCTTTAGGTATAAACCTGACAACCCCCACCCTCTCCACAGAAGATGCCGGGATGAAGGCACGAAGATTGTAAACCGTTAGGCATTCATGTTTGAGAAAATCATTGGCTGCTGTTGCTTGTTTGAATACTAACATTATTTTGTTAGCATTAATGCGCCTGCTCTCATAGATACCTTTTACTTGTTTAAAGTATTTGGACACAACTAATGGGTTTTTGTTCCCCAATTTAATTTCCGCCTCACTGCTTTCCACAAACACTGGGAATTCCGCGTTAGTGCTATTATCCGTGTAGGCTCTGCTATAACCTGCCTTTATATAGGGTTTATATTTTAAACTCTCGTCCTCACCAGACTTATGCACTTTACGTTTTTTTCTGTCTAGCCTTTCGTAGGCATCACCATCACTGTCTGACGGCATTTTGCCTGATTTAATTTACATTTGTACACTTTATTTCACACGTATATTACTGAAAAAGTTTTAAATTAAAATTTTCAATTTTAAAAGCGCGCTTCTCGATTCCCGCCAAAAATCGAATCCCCCATCCATCACTTCATTTACAGTTTTTCACAGATGTTTTCAATTTTCGATCCTGCAAACGCAGACGACAAATTCAATGTACTCCACAGATTAATAGATACTCTACCACACTCTCCTCTATGGAAATGGATTCATTATTTTCTTGTTCGAAGTAGTGACACTTGACAATGATTGATACTTATAATCAGGCCCTCCCAACCGTAGAATAAAAAATGAGAATCCTCCATCCTTTACTAACAAAAGAGAGAGATATCTCCATCCTTCTCCTTGTTATGGGCTGTAGTAGGTGGTGGCCATGCCTATCTCTTTCACCTGTACACTTAAATAAACTTGCACACTGTTACAATTCTAAGTATCGAAGAACTGATGTGATTGGTCAAATTTACACAAAGAAAAATAATAGCTTTTATGAATGAAAGAGAAATGTGTTTATACCACGTGTGTAAGATAGTTTTGAATTTGTTGCCTCGTGCCTGCGCCGCCATTGTAATTTTACTGCGAAAGATTGGTTTTGACTTTTCAATAATTGAAATCATTGAAATTCGCATGAGCGCCGCTGGAATTACTAATAATAAGGATAAATCTTTCTTGTTAATTAATTATCTTCACTATTTAAATAAATTTTGATTTATAAAAAGATATACAATGTAGTTCGATTCGTGCTTGGTTATTGATAAAAGTAATTTTGTTTTAAATGTGTTATTCCCAAGTGTAAAACGCGATCAAATTACGTGCTGTACCTTTTACTGATAGTGATAACACTAGATGGGAGGCATGGTTCATCAATTGTCCAATATTACGGAAATATACTCGTAGGCAGTTAGAAAACGTTAAAATTTGTGAAAACCACTTTCTACCCAGGTATGTAATTATTATAGATTGACAAAGGATGCTATTCCTACTTTAAATTTAGAAATTACACTATCTACTCCTAATCAACCCCTTCAATCTGATCCAAATACTATTTCACCACCATCTGTAATTTCAAAATTTCTAGATTTTTTTCCATTCATTGTAATGAATTCCTGTACAATAGTTGACCATATTCCATCTACTTTTACATTACATACAGACAGACATCTTCAAACCCATTAAATTTCAGAAAGTCAGTCTGACAGTGGTAAAGAACAGTTTTCAATATTGTCTCCGGTCAATGTTATTGAAAATTCCAATTTACAAACTGATGTTGAGTCTACTTTACAGACTTCAACTGCGAGTCAAGCTGATTCCATACCTGCTAATTGTGAGTCTGCTTTAGAAAACATACCAGTGCACGTTAGGTCATATAACAGACTCAAGTCATGTAGAAAGCTAGATTTTGTTCATAGAGTTCCGGAAGATAAGTTTGAAACTCTTCATAAGAAAAATTCACGTCAAGCTAATAATAATCATTAAAGAAACAACTAAAAAATAAAACTCAACTTAACAGATTAAAGGCTAAATATCAATCTTTAACTAAATTAAAACTTTTTGTATCAAAGTATCCCCTGTTAAGTCATTTTGAAAAGGTATTAGTAGACTCACAATTAAGATTATCTGGTGTTAAATTCAGAGGTGCTAGATATATCTACCAATGATGAAAAAATTTTTGCACTTTCCTTATCTAAAATTAGTCCAAAATGTTATACTTTCATACAGGTGTTATTCAAGGTTTTGAGGATATAGGAGGTGGTGTCAGAAAAAATAATGTTGCTGATTAAGTTTTAGTTTTTATGCTGTGTGGGATATTTTATTCTTGGAAACTACCTTTAGCTTTTTATTTTGTCCGAGATGGAATTAAAACTTTAAATTTAAAAAATATTCTTAAAGAACTTCTTGATGCCATATTTAAATCAGGATATGGAGTGAGATGTACTGTCTCAGATCAAGGGTCTGCTAATGTTGCAGCAATAAATTCATTAATATCTGAGATTTACTTATTAACCGTAATAATAGTAATGGTCCTGATAATGTCTTTTATTATATATATAATAATAATAAAATATATCACATGTATGATGTACCACCGTATGTACAACGGCCAAACCTTAGTGGCCAAGTGCGGATAAGGCCCAGGAAGAAAAGAAAGAAAAAGAAAGTACCACATTTATTAAAATGTTTTCGAAACAATTTTCAGAAAAAAGACCTACTTATTGGTAATCAACGTGCACAGTGGTCCATCATTGAGGAGCTCTATGCTACAGATGGTGAAGCCGGACGTGCAAGAACCACAACCCTGACGGATAAACACATTAGACCAACTTCTTATGACAAGATGAAGGCAAGTTGTTTTAATCCCTTTTTAATACCTTTAAACAAGCATTCCTTGTGTATATACAAGCTGAATCTCTGAAAAAGTTCCAACAATTTAAATGAAATTTAATATGCAGGGGTTTCGGAGGTTTACTGTTAGTAGGTGCGCCAAAAAAAATTTGAACAAAGCTCACAGAGATATTCATATAATGCACATGTATGAGACAAATATTTTAGCATTCCATGGATTCATGGTGATCCTCTCGCACCTTCTATGGTGTACAGATACAGACTAACTACATAGCCATTTTTAGTCAATTCATTTGTTATACTACAGCCTTTCTTAATGAGTACTGTTTACCAACAAATAAATTAGAAATGAAGGTAGATAACACTTGTCTTTTTATAACTTATTTATTTTAAATTATGTATGGTTTGTTTATAAAATGTTATATAAAATATATTTACCATATCTGATTGTTCTATGGTAATTAATCAAATTTATTTTCATTAATTTAAGAGCAAGTTAATTATAATTATTACTAGCGGACACCCGCAACTTCGTCCGTGTGAAAATCGAAACACACTTTCAACCCTTTCGCCACTTCTATGTATATTTTCATATGTTTTATATCACACCATCAAACTTCACGAAGATTTTGTGTGTAAGTGTGTAAGTATGTTGTTGTATGATGATGAAGATTAAGGACAGTTAATGGAATTCCTCAACAGTTTTAAGTAGCTACTTTGTGATTGGGTTTGATTAATTTGTATTGATGAGGAGTTTTCACCTAGATGGGTTGTGACTGTCATTAGGGGTCTGGTTAGGAATACGAAAGACACTTAACGGAACTCTTCAACGATTTACAGTAGCTACCTTGTGTTAGGAATTTAAGTTGTGTAATCATGTCATCTCTTTTTATTTTTATTTATTTATTTTATAACAATATTTATATTAGATATAATAACATCACCATTAGTTAATGACCAGGATTTCTCTCTGGGGCACGCAGGTCTGAGTCTGACACCACCAAGTGTCTCCTGCTACTAAAATTTCTCTTAAAAAGTTCAGTGCCACATCACACGACGTCGCGTGAAACGGCCTTTTACGCTGAGGCCGGTAACGCGACGTCGCGTGTCAAACTTGATATTCGTGTTTCTACACCTACTAAAATTGTCAGTTCACCAGAAATCATGTTGAAGTACGTCATTTTATTTGGACGGTGTTAAGCTGTTATGGAACGGCCTTTTATGCTGAGTCCGGTAACGCGACGTCGCGTGTCAAACTTGATATTCGTGTTTCTACACCTACTAAAATTGTCAGTTCACCAGAAAACATGGTGAAGTACGTCATTTTATTTGGACGGTGTTAAGCTGTTATGTATCAAGCCACAAAATGTGTGAAATTGAACTTTGAATGCAGTTTAGTTCAAAATTTCATAAAGAACACCACCGTATTATTATAATAATATTGTCATCTATACTTGTTCATATTTTGGTTACATTGGTACATTATTGCAATCTAATCAGATGGTTATATAATTCACAATCAAACTATTGTATTTAGCGTTTATGTGATATACTGCACTGGGTGTAAAGGAAAATAATCTATTGCGCTATTCCTATTTTTGCCTTAATGTACTATCCCTCCTTGATACCTACACATAATTTGTTTTTAAATACAACCGACTTTAAAACTTTAACGTACCCACGCAACTAAAAAGGGAAAAATAACATTATAATAATTTCTACCTATTGATCACTTTGAAGTCGGTGTCAAGCCTGTGATCTATTAATTCAAGGCGTATCGTAAAGATTTTTGTCTCAGACATTCTTTTTGTCATTCATGTGGTTTTTTCATAAACGAAAAAAACGAACAAAGTGATTCATAGGTAGAAAATATTATAATGTTATTTTTCAGTTTCGTGGGAACGTTAAAGTTTTGAAGTCGAATCTACTCAGCATTAGAATTAAAATCTACGAGTTATCAATAAATACTCTGTGAATCCTTACTTTCTAAACATACTAATATTATACAGGTAAAGTTTGTGGGATTGTAAGGGTTAATCTCTGGATCTACTTAACCGATATTCAAAATTCTTATAACACTATAAAGCCTCGTTATTTGTGAGTGTTAAATGCTATAATTTATCTCCGTATTCTCACGGGAACGGGAATTACGTGGGTGAAACCGCGGGGCTAGTCTATACTAATATTGTAAAAAGGTAAAATTTGTGAGGTTTAAGAGGGTAGACTCTGGATCTACTGAACTGAATTTAAATATTCTGTTAATAATAGAAAACTACATTATTTATTAGTATTATAAGCTATATTTTATCCCCATACTCCGAGGAGAAAACCGCAGAGCGTCTGCTGAAAAATGTTTGAGGAATTGTAAGGGGTTATCTCTGGATCTACTAAACCGATTTTGAATATTTTTTTACCAATAAAAAGCTACGTCATTTGCGAGTGTCGTAGGCTATTCTATCCACATATTCTCTCGGAAACGGGAACTACGCGAGTAAAACCGCGGGGCGTCTTTTAAAATATTATAATGAGGTAAAGGTATTGTAGGGGTAATCTCTGGATGTACAGCACCGATTTTGAAAATTTTTTATACCACTAGAAAGCCACGTTATCTGTGAGTGCCTTAAACTATATATTCTCCTCATACTCTTAAGGAAACGGGCATTACATGACTGAAACCGCGGGGCCTCTACTAAAATACTATAAAAAGGTAAAGTTTTGGGTATTGTAGGGGGTAATCGCTTGATCTACTACACCGATTATGAAAATTATTTTAACATACTAGAAAGCTCCATTATTTGTTAGTTTTACAGGCTTCATATTCCCACGGAAAAGAGAATTACGCGGGTGAACCTGCGAGACGTCGGCTAATGATGAATATATCACCCCTATTTTCTCACCCTTAGGGTAGTAACTTTTTTTTTAAACTAATATGAGACTAATTTTGAAGTCATATCTTATAAAAGAAAAATTATTAAAATCAGACTATAATATAAAAAGTTATTCGTGGGTTTACTTTACAATTAATGGGTAGGTATACATTCAATTAGGGTTAGATTTTTTTTCGTATTTGAAATTTATATGGGACCTAATTCGAAATATATTTTTTTTCATTATATTTCCTTTCTAACAAAACAAAATTATCAAAACGGACTGCTCAGGATTGTGATGTTTGGAAGTCCCTACAAAAGGCCTATGTCCTACAGTGGACGTCCATCGGCTGATATGATGATGACGATGATGATAAATTTGGAAAAAAATCCAACGCTATGGTTAGGAAAACAGGGGATGATTGAGTGTATACCCATTAATTGTAAAGTAAAACTACGCAGAACTTTCTTATAGTGAAGTAGATTTTGATTTTTGATTTGGCTAGGCATTTCACCCAAGCACATAAAACGCGCTGCCTTGGCCCACGCGCCTAATTATACCACGCGCCTAATTATACCCTTCGGCCGGGGGTTTGTGGTAGGGCCTCCGACCGTGGCCACCGCATTGTACCCAAGCACATAAAAAGCGCAAAATCCAGCCGCGCACCGAATAGCTCAAAGCAAAAGCGGTACCGGAGCGGAAAAATAGCTCACAACGCGTTCTGGTCACAATAAAACATCAAATGTCGGTCTGTCTGTCTGTCTGTGTGTATGTTCGTTATAGGAACAAAAACTGCTCAACGGATTTTAACGAAACTTGGTACAATTATTCTTCATACTCCTGGATATAGTATACTTTTCATCACACTACGATCAATAGGAGCAGAGTAGTGAAGGGTAAACGTATGTAGGGAAAACGGGAGAAGCTACTCCCGTTTTCGTAAGAAGAGGTTTAAGGGCGGACGAAGTCGCGGCCATCCGCTAGTCTTCTAAAATAGTAGATTGTTATACAAGGGGCTAAAAAGACCCATTATATACGAGGTATTTTTAGGGCCCGAGACGTAAGGCGAGGGCCGACTAAATAGAAACCGAGTTTATAATGGGTTTAGCCCCATGTGTTACACTCTGCTTTTCACTACGATTGCGAGAAAATAAAATAGTTTAGTACATGTTCAATGATTTATTTTAATTGAAAATTAAATGTACAAAGTCTACAATTTCGGATATTAAGGACAATGCTTTTACCCGGTAACATAATATCCGACTACTGTGAAGATGAATAATGAGTATGCGAGGTAAACGTGGGAGATAATAGTTTAAAAAACTCCTTTCGTAAGTGAATCCATTCGTTGTTGTTTTCTCCACTTATTAAATTTTTCGTAGGTATTCGTAGGTATCGTAGGAAAGTATTTAAGTAAATGCGTTTCGACTTTGATGGTAACAGATTGAAGATTTCATCCATCTCCAAATTAAGATCACCATTCTCACTAGATGAAAACAACAATAACAATTATTGTTGAAAAATATGTAAGTTACGGTCACAAATTTACAATGATTTTCTGTAAAAAATCAAGTGTGTATTATTCACGCCAATTGTTTTTTAAATTCCCGCTTTTTAATTTTATTTTTTTCACATGAGAAAAAGGCAAAGGTATTACACCGTAAAGGATGTCCCATGTCTTCAAATCTCGCTATATTCGCAACTCAATAAAAATGAAATAAAAAAATAAACGCATTCCACAGACAAGAACGGTGCATTTTATTCCAATTTAAAGTTTTTTATTTATTTTTCAAAACAATCGGGGCCTTACCTATAATGATTCTATTTTCGAATAAAACCTCCTCCGTTTTATAGTAGGCTAGTACTTAGCTAGTACTCGTAACAGACAAGAATTAAAAAAACAAAATTACTTTAGCCCCTAGAGGCTAATATGCTTGTTTAGCCCCGCTGTGGAGTGGTAAATGACAGTGTTTTTGAGCAAGAGTAGTGAAAAATACTTTATTAAAGTTTATTTTTTACTAATAGTAATGTGGCAATACGTTAAAAACACGAATCACGCGTCTTCGCGTGATGAATATATATTTAAAAATGTATAACCTTATGTATTATTTTACCGAAGATTCAATATAAAAGTATTATTATAACAAAAAAATGCAAATTAACGGCTTTTTAAGCAACTTAAAAAAAAGGAGGAGGTTCTCAATTCGACACTTGTTTTTTCTTAACCAATTTTAAAAATTCTTTTTTTGTTAAAAGATTATAGTTCTAGATTGGTTCCATTAAATTTTTATGACAATCGGTTCAGTAATTTTGTGTTGAAATGAAAATAACGAATTTTCCCGTACTGTGGCGCTTTCGTTCACTATGCTAAGACACACTAAAGACAGAAAAATAAAATCTTTGTAACAAAAAACTTTAACCGACTAAAAATAAAAAGGGAAAAATAACATGTGCTACCTTCAGAGGGACTAGTGGCAGTTTGATACTGTGACGGTCGCGTTAGCGTAAATGCGAATTTATGAGGAATTGAAACAGCGCCATCTATAGGTACTACTGCACTGTTTCAATTCCATATAAATTAGCATTTACGTTATCATTTTGAAGGCAGTACCAACACAGTAATTCAGTAACTTAAACCGATTAAATCATATCAATCAAGTTTTAGGATTTAAAAGAAACGGCTTTGATTATTATGTCACTCACTTGCCACCGCTTTCAAAGTAATCTGAAGGTAGCACATACTATGTTATTTTTCGCTTTTAAGTTTTTTTTTTGTTATTTTGAAGTCGTTTTGTTAAAAAGATTTTATTAATGTTGGCCATTTAGATAATTCCAAGATTTTGGTTTGGCAATGAGGCAGAACTTGAACCTAGTACCTCGTGATCCGCACGGGCTAAGCACTGGACCAACGAGACAATAACTATTATGTTATTCATACTATTGTACAGTGTTAAATGTTCAATTTTTAACCAAATTTCATTTTACATTACAGGTCAACCATGCAGAAGTATTCAGCAACACAGTCTACATCTCTCTATCGATGTATTTGAAGACATGCGAACGATTTAGAATGGACCATAATTATAGTGTCCCACCTATTAACATTGATAATGGCTTTTTCACTGCTGAAATAATATTATTCATGAACAATTTGTTTGATAGCCTTAATGGTGGTGGTCATAAAAGTACCAGTTTACGTAATGCTTTATCTTTAGAATCAGATCACTTTCAGTTTTGGAATGAAGCAGTGAAAAAACTACAATCAATGAAATTTGATGCTACAGACTCAAGAAAAATGAGGCCAATTTCATTACGTAACTTTTGTCACGATATAAAAACCGTAAAGATTTTAAAAACATTTCAGGCGTTAACTTCTTGAGTCTTCAGCAATTAAACCAGGATCCCCTGGAATTTTTTTCACAAATCAGAGGTCATGGTGGCTCTAATACACACCCAGATTGTCACAATTTTATTTCGTCATTTAAGACATTGTTAATTAATGATATGACATCTGATAGTTCTATATATGCAAATTGTTCTCGCGATAAAGATAAAATGCTTGGTTCTCTCAGGAGTTTAATTAATAGACCAAAAATAGATATTCAATGTATTGATTACACATCTCAACATCAAAATTTAGATTTCATAGATACTTGTATTCCTTCCGAAAACGTTTTTCAAATTCAAGCTGTGTTTTTGCAGGTGCAATTTGCAGATATTTATTTTCAAAACTAGATAGTGCAGACTGCCAAAGTTGTAAAAATGCACTATTGTCTGATGTAAATGAACCATTTCACTCTTTAATTGAATCCAGAGAATATAATGCAAGTACCAGAATTTTTTATCATCCGTCTCGTAATCTTTTGAGTCTTGTATGACAATGTATTTATTTAATTGAAGAAATATAGCCAAAAATTTGTAACGTTTACATTTACACAGATTTAATTAACGTATTTAAAAGTCGGCTCGATACTTCTTTCTTATCTTGTGACAAGCATAAATTGGATTTTTTTAACGCTTTTTGGTTGTTTGTCATTAGAATGCAAGTCAGACAATGGTGTATTAATTTTAATAGGAAGATGCACAATGTAGATACTAGAAAGAAAGGAAAGGAAATGGAAGATATGCTTAAAAATAAAGTAAGTTAAGGTGCTAGCTATAGATACCACCAAAGTCAGTAATTTTTTCATACCGTATGTTTATATTCATATTTTCTTAACTTGGAATTTAAATTAAAGATTATTTTTCATGCTATTTATCAGTCTTTCAAATTTCCATTTTGAATTCTTCCAAACTATTACTTTTGTAAGAGTAAGTTATTAGGTATTTGTATTCTATTATTATATTTATTTTTTGATAGACTATTATTATAGATTTTTGTGTGTTAAGAGTTAACTCAAAAACTTACACTACTGATTTTAGAAATCCACTCTTTACTAGAAAGCTACATCTGTAACATATACAGGGTGCTCGGGAGTATTTCCCATAACTTCAAGGTGTCGACGAGTCCACATAAAGGAACCGAACTGCATAACTAATATTTTTTTTAACTAATAAATAAAATCTTTTTATGTCTTCAAACATTAAAATACGTAAAACTTGGCTACGTCATAATTATAAATATGTATTAATGTACGTCATTATATAAATTTATTATTATGTATTAATTTTCGTTAAAGAGTAACCCCAGAGTTATAGGAAATACTGCCAAGCACCCATTATAATCAAAACTACTATTCCGGTAAAACCATGGTCAAGTCTGCTAGTAATATACATATAATTAAGTATAAGTCCTAACAAATCTGTGCCTCCTGTGATATCCTGTCCTTGTTGTACTTTTAATTAGAAATCTTGCCCTTTGTATTACATTCTAATGTATATTGTAAAAAAATTGCTAAATTTGTAAAAAAAATGTTTAATACTGAAACAATGTGGGATTTCACAGTATTGTACGTGCTTTGTGTTTTTATTGTTTTTAAAACTATAATTTTGCAAAACTCACAATCTTTGTTTTGTATGACAATAAATTACATAATTTTAATTAGGTTTTTAGGTAACCTTACTTACACTTACTTATTTTTATTATAATGGTCTCTGATCCGGCATTAGAAAATATACCCTCATATGTTTTTAGTGATGATAAATAATATTTACAGAGACACATTATAAAGAGGTTGCCTATTATACTTAAGTTAAAATGATTTATAATTAATAATTTACAAGGTCAAGTAAAAAAAAAATAATAAAGAACTAAGAATATTATGTTGATTCTGTTACACTGTTCTATCTCAAATTTATTTGTTTATTGAATCCTCATAATGTTATAGAAAAACAATATGTAATTGATTTTCCACCAGCCTAAAATTTGTATGTACACAATATTTGTAATTTTGGGGATTGTGAATGATAATTACAATTGTAAATAACGTTTTTTTTTAAAGAGCAACCACTGAGTTTCTTGCCGGCTCTTCTGCCTTCCGAACCGGTGGTAGAGTCACTACACAATTAACAGACAATAACAAAATAAATAGATTTAAATATATTAAAGGCTTTTCTTTTCCTTAAAATCTAACAAGTAAATATAAATTTAGGTGCACTAGTAGTGTAAGAGAAAACCGGAAATTTCTAAAATCGGTACATTAAAAAATCTTCAACAAGTGTGTGTGTTCAGCACTAATTTCTCTAATTACGATTTTTGCACATCCCTAATTTTACTACAATTTATATGCATGTGTTGAATTAGAAAGAGATAGGACTTTCCCCCCACATTTAATTTTTTCCCAAGTGTAAAAGAGAGGTCCGAGAAATTTATGAATGACATTTTTATACACACATACAAATTTTCTAATCAGCACAAAGCTTTGTTCTGAGTCAGAGGTCTGCTTCATTTGTGGTCTGTGCTTATAATATTGATTTAGGCATAGATATATAACTACCAGATGTAGCCCTAAAGTGACTTTGGATTCTAGAGCGTGACAGGCTTATGTCACTCGGCTTTTATTAAAAAGGGACACGAGATTTTTTTTGTCACTTTCAGCATGGTCGATTTTTTTGTTTGGCAAACGTCAAGTGTTTGATTGATGGTTGACAAACACAACACGTATCCAAGCAGTTAGTTAATTTTTAGTAAATTGAGTATTATATGGTACAACATTGCGGTTATGATATTAATTTATAAGTTATTGTGCTATGGTGGGGTGTTGTATTTTAGGCTGCAAAAGCCGCAGTGAAATGAAAATCGAAGGAATTACATTTCATTAGTAAGAGACCATAAACTTCATTGAATGATAATATATAGCCTAGATTTGTTGGAATTCGAAGCTAATTGAATGTGATAAGCGTTTACTAGAGTATCTTCAATGGCAGTATTTCGTATTTCGCTATATTTCAAAACCTAACCTTTCTTTTATTTACTTCAAATGTGACCATGTCCCACCTATTAAACTACCACTAAAATAAAAGAATTAAGTAATTTTTGGTAAGACGCTGTAACTAATTCTCAATAAAGTAAAGATTACACTCTTTACCACGAGTCTAAGATGTATAGCAACATTTTGTTATGATGGCTAGACATGTGTTATTAATATTTAATACTAGAGGGTATGCGCGATTTCCCCCGCATAAGTAGTTCCCGTTCTTGTAGGAATTTTGGGATAACAAATAACCTATGTGTTATTTCAGGTTATTTGTGTGCCAAAATTTGGGGAAATCTGTTTAGTAGTATTTGTTGAAAGATTACAATAAACACACACTTACAAACTTTCACATCTTTAGTATCAAGAAAGATCAGCTGAAAGTTTAAAAGCCTGTGCTCCTACCATAGGTAAGAATTGTAGGCAATGGACTGATATCATGCTATGATTTAAGTTATCACCGAAAACACAATTAAATAAGACAAAGTTCTTTTATTATCTGAAAGAATCTTACTTTTTAATCTATCTGATCCTATTTATCGTAGTAGGTATTCATTTAATTATATTTGCAGATTACCCCAAAAACGTGTAAATAAATATGTATGGCAACATTTTGTTATGTAATTTATGAATGCAAGTGTAGTGTACATAATAATATAATACACACGCTCACTTATAACCTTACATAAGGCTGTCTCACGGGCGGCCACGCTATGGCTACGTCTAGTTGTTCTAAGTCTATGGATTTAGGCCATATTTAGGCCTAGTTCGGACAACTTTAGTATTTTAGTCTCTATGGCCTCGTATGAGTCGGTACAAGTAATGGCTTGATACGTCTTGATCCGTGACCGGGAGGCGTTAATCTTTGACTATTTAGACTATGGACCTGCAAATTCACCAACAATGGTCTGTCGTTTTTTAGGGGTACGTCCTTGGTACGAGGTAAACTCACATCGAAAATATTTAACACCATTTAATATATTCTGCGTTCATACACTACACACAACTTTAAATTTGACTCACAATACAACATGCGTAATTTTTAAACAGCACACACCGCGTATACTATCCACAGAATATATACATAGAATATTCTATTACTTGATCGATTTTTTGCTGTTCCGTCTAAAGAATCGATTCTTTTTAGAAATTGTTTTTATTACGAATTTCATATTATGATATTATGTGTGTATAACCTCTTTTGTTTTTCATGTAATTTCCTTCCGGCTAGTGCCGCTGTGTATTTGCTAAGTGCCTAAATGGTAATGTTGTTACGTCTGCTCTGTTAAACTTCTACAAACCAGTGCTTAACTATTTATCTAAATCCAAAACTCAAATAGATGTAAATGTCAAAGGGAAAAGGCCTAGTTTAGTATTTTATTTAAAAAATTGCCAAAACTTGTTTCGCCCAAAAATTGTTCGTACTCGACTATAAACTCGAAAATACTAAAGTAGTCTCTACGGTCTGTTAGGCTCAAAAGGGATTCGAAACTCAGAGCCTTAAGTTAAAGCTTGCCAGCAGGGGCCAAAACTTCAGTACAAAGGCTTTTAGACATAGGAGATTATGCAAGTGTTGGTTGCGAACATAAATTAGTAGGAACAGAAATAAGACAGGAAGCGTATATTAATTTCAACTAAGTTCTACATAGTCTTAAGGTCTAATAGTGTAATACCAAGATATCCTACTAATATTATAAATGCGAAAGTTTGTATGGATGTTTGGTACTCTTTAACGCCGCCATTACTGCACCGATTTGGCTGCCACGCGGACGTTGTCGCGGGCGTCCGCTAGTGTTAAAATAGTAATGAGTTCGATCCCGGGTATTTTTAATA
Organism: Bicyclus anynana; assembly: GCF_947172395.1. Lineage (NCBI taxonomy): Eukaryota > Metazoa > Arthropoda > Insecta > Lepidoptera > Nymphalidae > Bicyclus > Bicyclus anynana. Next base: position 13,582,267 of record NC_069098.1, read on the forward strand.
TATTTTCAGTTTTGAGTTTTCTTTTTTCTTGTTTGTTTCTATTGGTTTCTTTAAAAGTAAGTAAGTGTACCTTGATGAAAAAAACAATTCAAAGAAAAATATTGCTGCTGTTTTAGTTCTAAAATATTCCGTTTGCGGAAAGTAGCGCTGCTATGTCCAACGTTTATGTACCTTTACGTCCTCTCCGTGGAGTATATATTCTTTGCTTGCCAGACAAGAGAAATTAATAATCTGTGATCTGTGAGCCATACAAAAAAAAAAACGTATCGGGAAGTGGGGAAGTTTTATTTTGTTGATTTACTCAATAAAAAATAAAAATTAAAAATATGAATTGTATACCGAACAGTGAATATTAGGGACACTAATTTAAGAAAGTCAAAGGTTTTTTGGTAAAGAAGAAGAAAATAAATACAAGCAAGTAAGTAAAATACCAAAATACTAGAGACAAAGACAAGATAATCTATTTTTGTAGCTCTTCCATGAACCAAATTATATTTTCGAAGGATCAAGATAAAAACGATTTTAAGAAATGGAAGATTTAGTGTTCGTCGGTGATTGGATTAAAGACAGACTTCTAGGATCGGGAAGTTTCGGTACAGTCGTTCTGTGGAGGCACAAAAGTAACGAACAGAAACTCGCAATCAAAGTTTGTAAATGGGGCGATGAACTCACCGCCAAACATAGAGAACGATGGACGAAAGAGGTGGAAATGCTGCAGAGCTGCAACCACCCAAACATAGTGGGTACCAAGGAGTTGCCACCGGAGTTCAAGACAGAACTAGCGCGCGCGAATCCGTCCAAGCTACCCATACTGTGCATGGAGTTCTGCAGCGGAGGCGATCTGAGGCAAGTGTTAAACAAGCCAGACTCTTGTGGGGGACTCAAAGAGGTACAAGTGCGAAAGATATTGAAAGATCTGGGCAGTGCAATGAAGTTCCTCCACAGCTACAAAATAACTCATCGTGATCTCAAACCTGAAAATGTAGTATTGTGTGTTGGGCCTGGTGAACAAAATGCAAATAATGTTACATACAAAATTATAGACCTCGGTTATGCCAAGGAAATAGATTCCAACTCAATATGTGCCAGTTTTGTTGGCACATTACAATATCTGGCCCCAGAATTGTTTTACAGCAAAACCTACAGCAATTCTGTTGATTTCTGGTCCTTTGGGTTGATTGCTTTTGAAATAATTTGTGGCACCAGACCATTCCTGCCAAATAAAGCCCCCGTCGAATGGATGCCTGTTGTTAAAAAGAAGAGTCATGATGACATTTGTGTGTATGAAACATTTCACAATGATATCTGTCATTCTAAAGAGATTTTTCCTGAAAATCACATATCTAAGCCATTCAAAGCCCTAATAGAAGAATGGTTAAAAGTGGCATTAGAGTATGATCCCAAATTGAGAGGCAGAGATGCTCCGTCTAAAGTCACTTTTGCTATTCCACCTGAAGGAAAAACAACCACTTCAAGCAATATTATAATTTTCAATCTTCTTGAAAAAATTTTGTCCAAAAAGATTATAAAGGTTTTCTGTGTTACCACTCTATCTCACATTGCTTATGAAATTGACGATTCCACAAATATATTGGCATTGAAATCTTGGATAACTAAAGACACTAACATTGCTACAGATGATCAAGCAATAATATCACAAATGACTTACATTGATATTAGTGATGAAGAGCTTGTTATTAAATACTGGACTGAAACAAGTAATGTAATGCTGTTTGTATATAATAAAAAACAAATTATAGATGATAATTCAGCTCCAGTTGTTCCTAAAGCTGTTCAAAGATGTCTTGAGCTACACAAAGGCTTGTATAACTTCAAGAACAGTCAAACTTTGTACAGAAATGCTTTCTACTTTGTGATATCACAAATGGATATCTATGATGCCCTTATCAATGGTATATTCACTAGAGCTGAGTCTTTGAAACAAGACAGCAAACAGTTGCTTGTGAAACATAACAGTACAGATAAAAACCTAGGCAAGCTTCTTGCTAAAGTGGAAATTGTGACAAAAATGACTGATTTAGGTAAAAATCATATTGAGAGTTTGAAAGAAAACAGTGTTGGAACAAACTTCTTGGGTGGCTTCGGAAAAACTTTCAAAGACGCTGATGATATTGTGGAAAAGACTCAAAAACTACAAACCGCATGGTCCCAGCTAACTGTTAGACTACAATCGGCAGCTAGACGTAGCAATGAAGGTATATCAAATGAACTTAACAGTTTTGTAGCTAAATATAACTATCAAGGCATGTTTACAAATGCGTACAAAATATTTACTTCACACAGAAAAAGTGACTTCTACAATGAGAATAGAGAAAAAGAGAAGCAGTGTCCAGAAATAGTGAAACTTTGTTATGACTGTCTAAAACTCAGAAGTAAAGTTTTGCAGGAGCTGCTGCATCAACCTTTTGTGTTGAAGCTCAAAGACTTAAGTACTGAGTTATCTAAAATCACTGACATTATATCTAAAGCAGCAGACAATTCTGACAGATTAAGTAATGATTTATCTGCATTGATTGATGAATTTAACAACTGTATATGGTCTACTATCAGTGTAGTAGTGAGAGATGCAGACAATGTGGCAGATCTGCCGTACAGTGTGGTTTCCTTTCAAAAACGGGACTTCAAAATTGGAGAATCTGTTACAAATCATTGTACACCAGTTGCAAATGCATTAAAAGATGATTCTATCAAGTCCCTTATAGCTGAAAGCTTGGTGTTACGGCAAAATCATGGTGATCTATGTGATAAACTGGACACTCAAAAGAAACTACTCCAACAATCTATATTTGATTTTAGTTTTCTAAGTGAATAAACCTACACAAATCTCACTCTGTATATTATAACAAATTCTTTTCATACTGTTGACTAAAGAAACAATAATTTAGTGGTTTGTGCAAAACTAAAATATAATCATTACTTAATGATAATAATCAAGTTTATGGACTCTCTATTCTCAGATGTCAGTTAGGCTCATCAATCTCCTATTAAAAAGTGGATGCACAATCAGCAACCAAAAAACCTCCCCACTCAATGAGTGTCAAACAACTTCTTGGCACTCAATTCAAGCATTTGCAAATTCAACCTTAATCTCAATCCTTAAGGTTGGTTTTGCTCTGAATTTGGGATTTTATTAAATATTGGACTATATTTAAAGACCTTTAAGTGAAATTTGCTTTACCAATAATTCTAAAACTGTCAAAGCAAAATTTGCCAGTTTTTGAGTGAAATTTTCTACATGATTATGCATCCTTTTTAACCGACTTCAAAAAGGAGGAGGTTCTCAATTCGGTCGGGTTTTTTTTTATTATTATAAGAGGTCAATGCTATATATCATTAATACACAGAAACATGCTCTGACATCTTACCATCCAAAGCCAAATGTAGTTTCTGGAATAAATTGATTATAAATATTTAACATTCTCAATTGTTAAGTTTGATATTATGTGTTTAAGGTGGAATTTATAAATTTTGAGCGTATTATTTGTTACAATGTTCTTTGTTTAATCGGTAGTGTGAATCTTCTTTTTGCTTGCTTTTATATTATGAGGATCCTGTCAAGAGTACCAGATAACTTCTGTAATAATGCAGCATATCATTGATTTTGTAATTGACCATAAACATAAAGCTATTATTGTCAAAAAATTTAACCCTGTTGTAAAATAATGCTTGAGTAGCTTAATTTTATGAATGCTTACAAATTTTGTCCACATGGAATGATATTTTTAAATATATTATATTTAAAATTATCATTCCATTATGCTTTTTATCAGATCACGAAAAAAACAATGTAATTTGTCCTTGTTTCAAGCCTAGCATAATCAACCATTGAAAATAGGTTGGAAATTAGATTTTAAGTAAAGCTTGGTCAAAGAATCAGATAGAAACAAACATTGATTGACTTTGTGGTCTGTGCTACCGCTTTCTTTTAAAAAATTAAAAATATTTAATACACTGATTTGGTTTTTGAGAATTTTATTTAAAATTAATAATAATTCAAGTAATCTATTTATAATAATTACAAGTGCCTTATATTGTGTAGACAATAATGAAAAGTATTTATAGTTTAGCTAAGTTAAATTTGGGCTAAAAACTAACATGTAGTTAAATGGTGCTTACAAAATGTACTAAAACATAAGAATAATGTATATGTTATCTACAAAATATAGTTTTGGTCTAGTCAGAGTACTAATTTGAAATTTTACACTGTAATGAATCATTTTAGATTTATTTAGAAATTAGAAGGAAAAGTGCAATTTTATTTTACTGTTTATTTAGAACATGTATTTTTTTAGTAGTAAATAAAGTTATTTTATTGTTAAAGTTGAAGTTGTTTAATTTTTATTAAATATTAATTATTTAGATAATCCTACCAGAATTAAAAATATTGACTGAGGGCTACTAAGGGTATTTGTATAAAACATTTATACACAAGCAAAAATAATTATATCCTATTTTTTTCTGCAACATTGCAAGTTTCTCATTATAGTACATCTCTTTAATATCATAAAGTAGATAATTCAAAAGTTTAAATACAAGGATAACAATAATAAATTATTTAGTTCACAATACGGTAATCAGCAAAATTTTCAAGCCATTCTATAAACTTTTCGATAACGGCATTTAGTTTCTTTATGTCGTTAGGTGTTTCTAGGTACTCCTCTGGAGCAAATCTTGGTTCTTTCGTAGCACTAACGTGCAACCAAATAGCAAAAACTGCGTCTTCAATATTTGCGACAGCACGACGACACAATCTCGCAGACATAGCGCAAACAGACACCAAAGACTCCATGTTCCCAACAGAAACAGCGTCTGTTCTCTCTCTACGAGCTGCTAGGAAGTAACTACTTAAAAGGTTTTGAGTGTCTTTATCTATAGAGACCTTTATACCTCCTACTATATCGATATAGGCAGATATGTCGTTTAGAGCTTGTTTTTCTTCCCTGGTAACTTTTGGCGGCTCTTCAGCTGCTTGGAGATTGAATTCTGCCAATTTGTCAGTGTATTCACCAAAATCAGCGCGACAAACCGTACCGAAAACTTTAGCTATATCGTAAAGGACAATCTTTTTAAAATCCATCCCGTGAGCCCACACTGCACAGTTCAATTTCACGTTATTAGTCTCGTGTTGAACTTCACCAGTTTCAACGGCCAAAACGACCGAGTGTATTTGTTTTTGACTGTAAGCCTGCAACGGTAAGGGCATGACGCATACTCCTCCTGATGCACCTATAAGAGCTGATGCAACAGAAGAATTGGTTGCTCCTAACGAAATGTTCGCATTCGCCAAAAGAGACGCTTGCCTCATCAGTTCTGATACGTAACCAGTGTCATGGCCCGCAGCTAAGCAATGTAAAATTGGCGAACCGGTTAAACTATGGGCAATCACGCTTGTTAAACTTAATAATAAATTAATTTTTACATTCATAAAACAATCCAACGGACAGATTTGGACGCCGATTCTGGATGCGAGGCAGTAGATAAACTTCCACGGTTTTCTATCACATTCCTCGAACAGTTCTCTAACATCTGGAGGGATGGGTGAAGTAATCGGAGCCGGGTGAGTAACAGCTTCTTCTAGACCCCAAACAGCAGTCGCTTTTTTTAAAACTACAACGTTTATGACGTAAGTTCCATCCAATTTCAGCTTTTTCATTAGATCGTCGATTATTAAATACTTCTTAGGTAGCAAATCGTTTTTGAATTTAAACGTAGCTACGACTTGTTCACCGCATCGCCTTAAGCCGCTGTTTTCAAAAAGCGTGCTTCTACATAAATAACATTTGGGAGAAGTTTTTGGTATATACTGTAATATGATTTCATTACCTTCGCAATCTTCGGGACACGACCACACAGTGTGGTAGACATAATTAATCGGCTTCGAGATATTTACAAGTAATCCCTTCAAAGAAATTATTCCATTGTAATGCCTTACATTTAAATTAAATAAAACACGCGGGAAACTCTTTAATCTAATATTAACTGCTACTTGTGATGCCTGTACGCGCTCATTCATATCATTGTCTGAACTTTTGAGGCACGCATACAGAATATCATTACAGTATCCTTGCCATTTTAGCGGTTCGTTAATCAATTGTTCCCCGAGTTCGGGGAATAACTCTTGCAAATCCATGACGTCGAGCTCAAGTAAATATCTGAATGGTGGAAACTTACTTACTGTTTTCTCGTTTAACGTGTTTAGAAAAGCTTCGCACTCGTTTTTCATGTCGGTCAATATTTGACGATTGTCTAAAAATATCAATAGTTTCTCATGTAGTTCCATACTAGAGGAATTATAGTTATTGTCCTGCAATTTCTATTTTGTGATTGGGTACAATATTGTAATTCTAGGTTGTAATTTTCCCGCCCTTAGTTAGTTTAATATACCATACCATAGACAATATTTAGATTTTTCAATTAAAGAATGCAGACGTTTAATTTTAAACTTTGTATTCGGAATTTGAAAATGGACAGAGTAACAGGGCCACTAACACTGTATATTTTTTTCAAAGAATATTTGCATCGATCTCTGGGCGAGAGTCTGGCCCTTTACCGACCTGTTGAGGCATAAATAAAAATACGATGAGGATAATCAGATAGAACGCAACCGAGTATTGTAACAGCTTAAAATAGATTTTATGGTGCGCTAAATCCTCATTTAGTCTTGACAAAAACCAATTTAAACAAGCGACAGTAGACAACATTAGGCGCCTACGCTAGCCACAATAACTACTCTGCCTTTGCCTACGCAACGTTTTCAAAGCTGCGCTCTTCCAAGGTCAAGCATTAATTAGCTGCCTCGACGTTGCCTAGAGCGGAAATGCCGAAACCAATATGCAAATGGAATCAAACGATCAGTACCGTGCCTTAGCGCCTTGTTATTCATTCATTGTGACCAAGTATCGTCGCGTACATAAGTGTATACCTAGGGAGCTATAGCTTTATTTTTTAATTTATTTAAATAGTATTTTTTTTTAATTTTTTTACTGATCATCATTATCATCATCATCATCATCATCCTGAGCCGCCTGCAGGGAATCCCTGCGACTCGCTTGATGTTAGTCCACCTAGTGGGAGGTCGACCAACGCTGCGTTTTTTAGTGCGTCACCATTCCAGCATCTTGGGAACCCAACGTCCATCGGCGTTCATGACTTTGTTTCTTCTGCGGATCTCCTCATTCCTAATTCGATCACGCGGAGATACTTCGAGCATGGCTCGTTCCATCGCCCGCTGGTGGACTCAGAGCCTTCTTATGAGGCCCATATTTAGCTTAGATTTGGATAATTACCTTAATTATTTAAAACTAACCTTTATTTTAGACACAGATAAACATCCTCAATCCAGGTTTAGATCCTTATCTAGTAACAAGTATAAAATCTAACTTATTTTCTACAGTATGTGATGAGAAATCATCAGCCACCAATAATTTTTCGCTAGATAACCTTAAAGTTTAATTTAGCGGTGTTTCTCAACGGGTTACTAGTGAAGTTAAATGACCGGTGACCAGGTTGTGGGTCTTGGGTCCACCATGGTCCAAACTCCACAGTTGTCTACCGTATTTAGACACATACTCGTATCTATGGTAGGAACACGTGAGGTGTCAAGCTTTTAGATTTTATAAAATGTAGGTACTTAGATATCTAAGGAGCATAAGCAGACAAACTTAGATTTTTATAAAATGCGGAAGGTATTGCTATCACAGGCTCTCGGTCTATACGTAATGTAATAAGTAAGCAAGGGTTCCCGTAATTTTATTTTCAGTGGAATGCCATATAAGTAGTTGGATTTCTCATGCGCAGTCAATTTGTTGTTGGTAATTTAAATCTTCGATCGTTATCTATGAGCGATAACGTTAAGTAGTTCCTTACTCTTGTTAACGTTGCTCAATAACGTCTTATCTACCAGAATCCTGAATTTCATTATCAGCATACATACAAGTTGTGTACGTAGGTCGCTATCGAATCTCGTGAGATAAATAAGTGATATGATAATCTGATGCGTAAATTCAAATATTAACGAAATTCGTGTCAAACACTGGTCAATCGTGTTAAAATCTATATTTATTAAAACGTATATGAAAAATATCGAAAATTATGTAACAAATATCCTTTGTTAGGTAATAGATCAGCAGGCACATAACGGTTGCCTTTTTTAAATCTCTACAGATACTCTTAATAATGTACCTATCTATCTACCTACATAAATGAATATAGTTTTTGTGACACTTAGTAGAAGTTTGTATTTAATTAAGAATAATTATTATGACATCACGAATTTTGTAGTCATCTCTTTTCGTTTAACCGCGATCTCATCTGATTCCTCGTATAAATGTAAAATGGAAATTTTTACTTATCAGAAAACTATGCATTTATATCAAATCCACACGTTTTCTTTAAACGTAAATATGTGCTAACAAACATGGTTTCTTATGAAAACTGGCAACAAAATTGACGTCACGAATGCAATAGGTGTACCTACTAGCCCCAATGTGACCCCAGATTACCTAGATTGTAAATTTACTTGCGCCTACGCACAATAATTTAAATCCACTGACCTCTATATTATAGTCATTTACGTACTACTCTGACGATGTTATCGTTCTGACTTAGGCCACGTCTAGACACAAAGGCTGCGTCGGGTAAAATAACGTAATCACATCTAAATTGTTTAGACCCCCTTCATTTACTGCACTCCAATATCTATTACTCCTCTAGTAACTTCCATTCGACAAAACTTAGGCTTGAATGTGTATATTATGTTTTAATTGTCTTCGTTAAAACCACCCCTGATGGTTAATCGATTTAGGTTCCAGTTTTATTCTTTCAGTGTTTTACAGCATTTAGTTCTATGTGAAATGCTGGCGCGGCCACTGTTAATGAATTGGTGTGTCTTTCCCTTTAGGAGTCTGAACGTAAAGGAAACTCAAACAATGATGCACGGCGCATGCGATGAAAATAAAGTTTGGATGACTCATAAATAACTCATTTGCGTTACAAAGGACATTATAAATAGATGACAAGTCTCGTAGTTATTTAAACAGACATTTGCTGTGTCTTAACTTTATATAGGTAAGTACTTACGTATATTTTAGGTTTAGTCCTTTGAATAGATATTTGGGTTTTAAATTTTACGAGATAATCATCGTCTCTTTATAGTTAAAGTCCTTCGAATGAAAATTGCAATGGTCGTATATGGAATGGTACCTAAGTATTAAATGCCTTTAACAAGTTCTAAATGATAACTACGTCGTTATCTAAACTACGTTTTTGGGAATTAGGTACTCTTACTTCACTGAATAATTTATTACGTCGTAAGTCGTGTTCTTTATGTTTACGTGTGTCATTGAATCGATATTATTTGAATAAATTATCAAATTGCATTCGAATGAGTTTGAGCTATTTCAATTAATTTCACGATACCGCAATCGGCGCTTCTGTCCGCGAGTATACATGAACGGAGCGGGGCAAGTGGGCGGGGTGAGCGTATTTTTTAAGCGGAATCCGTGCGCGGGCGTCGCGTGGGGCTTCCACGGCCTGCGAGCGATCAGTAACTAAGTATAACCACTCGATGCCGGATCACGACAAGTACCAGCTGCGACCGCGGGCCGCGCGCTCCCGGGAGCCGCGCGCGCGCCGCACGCCACAACCCCTCAGCAAATACAGAAGAAAAACCGCAAACGCACGCGAACGGAGTCGAATGGGGGAGATCAATCGCGCTTTCGAGACGCTAAGACGAGCGGTTCCCGCTTCCGAAATCACAGGAGCGCCTGTCCCGTGCGAAAAATTAACGAAGATCACAACGTTGAGGTTAGCGATGCGATATATCTCCGCGTTGTCCGCTGCCTTGAGGGACTCTAGTCCGGAACGAAGCACGACTTCTCGCCCAGAAAGGTGGTCTTCTCCAATGTGCTCCGATTTATCCGAATTCTCCACAGAACAAGAGACTACTTCGGAATTCGCAGAGGATTCGCTTTCGCCCTTCGATTCCTTCTTCGCTGAATTCGACTACGAATATATTGACAGGACATTCACGTGACAGTGCAGTGATTTGGACTATTTCGGTTTAATGAATTATTATTATTACTTAATTTAGGTATTCCTCAATTTCTCGTTTTGCCATATTATTTATATTGATTAATTTTATTTTTTTTATTTAAGTCTTTCGAGTGAGGTATTGAGATTTTATTTATTTGTGTTGGTGTATTATAATTATTGCTTAATTAATAAATCGTTTTTGTTATGTTAGGTAGATGATTTTATTTTTTTAATTAAAAAAGTGAGAAATCTAATAGGATTTTCTGTGATGACTGAACAAATAATTCGAAACTGCATTAAAATCACTCCAAATATGAAACAAGAATTATTCCGCAAAATTATGCGGAATAACGCGGTATTAATAATGCGGTTGATTTTTCTGCCTAGTTATTAATTAGTAAGCTTTAATTACTCAATCTCTTGATGAGTCTATCGTTTAATTGATCTTGAATTGTGCCAAAGTTAATAGTTACTTATTTTACGTTTTATATTTTTAATTCTAACTGTTGCAAGCACATTTTGGAGATAATATTGGTTGTTGAAAACGATAACTGCAACTTTGGTCCAGTACTGATTTGCTTCAGTGGATATGGGTCATGATTTAAAAGGTTCTAGATTCGAGTCTTGCTATGAAATTAATTTATTTTCTTCTTCAATTATTATTAATAATAGACCACATTTGGGAAGTTGGTGGTGTTAACATGTTTTGTAAGCTTTACGTTTTGGTCATTTAAAACCATCTATACGAATATTATGAAGCTGAAGAGTTTGCTTGTTTGTTTGAACGCGCTAATACCAGGAACTACTGGTTGGATTTGAAAAATTCCTTCAGTGTTAGATAGTCCATTTATCGAGGAAGGTTATATGCTATTTATTATCCCCGTATTCCTACGGGAACGAGAACCACGCGGTCAAAACCATGCGGCATCAGCTAGTTCCTGATAATATTACAAGTTACAGTTACAAACAAACAAACTTTAAGTAAGCCCGCATTGAAGCAGGACGATGGGTCTAAGCTTCAGACTTTTCTCTATCATAGTAGAGAAGTCCTGCACCCTGCAGTTGGCTATGAAAAATAGCCATAAAAAGATGAAGATTATTTTCTTTTAAATTTTCAGAATGCATCAAAATTTGTTATTTATGCTCTACTACAATCTTTTATATATTTCTCTGTTTTTTAAATTTTAACAATGTTATACATACAAAATATACAAAACACTATCAAAAACTTATAAAATAAAATTCAATGCCGCCAGCATCCACCGGCTTTAATGTCATCGGTACTCCTAGTCGGGAGTCGACCAATACTACGCTATTCCTCCTGCCTCCTCATTTCTGATTCGATCAAGCAGAGATACTCTGAGCATAGCAGTGGCGGTTTTGCAAATTTGCCACCAGTAGGCAATTGAATTTCTGCAGCCCTTACTGAACTCTGAAATTCGATAGGCAGGGCCGCACCGTCCATACGGCGAACGGATCGGTCGCTCCAGGCGCCAAATCCTAGGGGGCGCCGAAATGGTAAAGACAAGATCGAAAAGAAATTTATTTCTTTTCGATCTTGTCCTACCTTCTGATCAGTTCGAAGGCGGTACCAAGTTAGTGTTGTGTTAATTAAAGCCGTATCTGAAAGAAGTGTCTGAAAATCCAGTTAAAATCTTTATGATTTAAACGGCTTGAATCGAATCGAAATCGAACGGTCGAATTGAGAAACCTCCTCCTTTTTTTGAAGTCGGTTAAAAATGTATGACATTCCGATATACGTTAGGCTACGAACTTTTCAAACGTCCCTAGTATATAATGTTAGGAGTAAACAGGAAAAGCGCCGTAATTGGATCTCGCTCCATTCTAAAATTTACCTCGGGCCGGCGCTGTCGATAGGTATCCTAGTTCGCAATCAATACAATTAATTGCCTCAAATTGTGTCAATAAAATTGCAGGTTTTAATATTTTATTAGGTATAGGACTGTACAGGACGTACAGGACTAATTAAAATTATCGTTACATTTTCTGTAAAATAAAAAGTTTTTGAGTCAAATTTTGCCGCCCGCTAAAATCTGCCGCCCTAGGCTCCAACCCAGTGGCGGATCAAAGGTCCAGAGCGCCCTAGGCAATCACTTTATTGGCGCCCCTGTACCGGCCACAAATGGCCATCATAATACTATTTTAACTAGTTGTTTTTTGCAATTACGATGATGTTGTATCATCAAACCCTAGACTTTAAAAGACCAGGACCTTTGTACTACACTAATTCGCGAATAAAATATGACGTTATTATAACTGTGATTATATCAAGAGGGACGACAGAACGATCTTCGAAAATCATGATTTCTCTTTGCTCTGGGAAATAGACCTTTATATGTGTTGACAGATGATGGTGTGTTATGAATACTTATATCACTAGAGATTTAGGTTATACATCAGCATTTAGTTCTTAATCGTCGATATGTTATTTTCTTTATTGATTTAAAAATTCTGGGCTCGCGCGCCCCTTGTAACTACACGCCCCTAGGCACGTGCCTAGTTTGCCTTACGGATAATCCGCCACTGCTCCAACCTACTTAACCTACTGGTAAATCCACCACTGGAGCATAGCTCGCTCCATCCCCTGCTGAGTGTCTCTGAGCCTTCTATCTACTCGTATATATAAACTCTTATGAGTATGTATACATATAAGTATATATCTACTGAACCGATTTGGAAAATTCTTTTACTACTAAAGTCACATTATTTTTGAGTCATAGGCTACTGAGAACGGGAACTACGCGGGTAAAACGCGGGGCATCGGCTAGTTCTGAGTACCTAATGGTAATGGTGTAAGAGTACATTCCTCTTGGGTCTAAAGGTGGTGCGAGTGACGGTAAATAATTAAAAAAAAAACAATATTCATTTAGATATTATTATTATTATTTCAATTATATCTTATTTCAAGTTACAACAGTTACAAAAGTTACAACTTAGGCTCAGTTTACAAGCACTTATGAAAGGTCAGTTGACTATTTATAGAGATTCTACCACCGATACGGAAGGCGGGTTCTGCTGGGATAACAGGCAAGAAACTCAACAGTTGCTCGTTTAAAAAAAAAATAGTAGGTAGATAGCCGTAATAACCCAGTGGGCATGACCTCTGCCTCTGATTCCGGAGGGTGAGGGTTAAAATCCGGTCTGGGGCATGCACCTCCAATTTTTCAGTTGTGTGCATTTTAAGAAATTAAATATCACGTGTCTCAAACGGTGAAAGAAAAACTTTGTGAGAAACCATGTATACCAGAGAATTTTCTTGATTCTATGCGTGTGTGTAGTCTGGCAATCCGCGTCAGTTGGTTCAGCGTGGTGGACTATTGGTCTAAACCCTCTCATTCTGAGAGGAGACTCGTGTTGATAATGAGGATGATAATGATGAAATAAGTAGGTAATACCTATATCAAAAAGTCCCGTAAATCCCATCTTAAATCACGCTCTCAAGAACAACAATACAAAGTTTTGCGCAGCGATGCAAATCGAGAAACTACTCGTTAACTGAAGAAGCGTGGGCTTCGATGTGCGGGTAATACCTACTGTGGGCTGGTATTGGTGTTGCCAGGTGGTGTATCAAACTTTGGAATTATTTTCATTGTAATAAAACACTGAGCAGAAAACGCTACTTTCGAATAGTTGTAGTTAATATTAATTAAGAAGTTTAGTGTTCATTTACACGAGAGGCAACTCTATCGACGACCGCAGTTGGCGACGTCTCGGCGGCAGTCGGCAACGGTCGCCGACTGCAGTCGACTGCGGTCGTCGGTAGAGTTGACGGTCGTGTAAATGAACACTTAGAATTACCAGAATTTTATAGGCTATTTGATATTGTTGTAGCTTGCAAAATGACATGATATGGTACACCGAATGTACCTACTCGCCTATAACCACTTAACTAAAGTATAGTTAACTGAACAGCAACTTTTTAAGTTTTTGAAAATAAATGGATTATTATTGGCTATTTTCGGTTTCTGAAAATAATATTTTAAGCGGCGACTTTTCTAAATCGGTAACACTAGCTGGTACAGTTTCACCTGGATACTGCCACGAGAGATATCCTTGTGGTAGTCAGTCCGGATATATGGTTTGCGTCGATTATAATAAGAATAACGCAATGGAGATGCTTAATTAATAACAGTTTACAAATACCTATAAGAAAATTGTAAACTTATATTAATTAAGAATTTAAGAAGGTAATTGTGTAAGTATTTGTTATTCCTGTCAAGCGACAATCGGTATTTTACACCCCTGAATATGGGGATTTCTCTTGCGTGATATCTGGCAACACATGTGATACAGTCCCACCTGGATACCGTCACGGAAGATAAAACCCTGTCGTAATGAGTCCGGGCCCACGCGATACATTGTTTGTATCGACGCGAAGATCATGCAATGGCTGCCTTTTTATTGTAATTTGTCTATTGTATCTATTCTAGGACGTGTAGTAGGTAGTAGCTAAAACTGCCTCATTAATAGTCTCATTAGTCCAGTGGTTATTTTGTTCGTGTATGAGGTCCAGGAATCGTCTACTAAATCAGATTTAATTATTAAATTTTGGGCACAGGTTAGCACGAGTACCCTATACGTAAACCAGGAACTTGATTTATGTTTCATGTTATGTGTTTATCAGTTATGATTGCCACGCCTTTTTTGATATTATTTATTTCATTATTAAAGTAGAATTATCAAGATTTTTTTGATATAAGTAAATTGCCGGGCGGTTAGGGCCGGGGATGGACATTTCCTTTTGGCGTTCAGAAGCAATCTTCCACAGCGAAAAGCTCCATGTATACCTATTAAGTCATATTAAGTGGCTTTCAACCAAAATTCGCCTTCTTTTCAATCAACGCATCGGCTGTGGTATAGTTAACTGTGGTATAGTCAGCAAGGTGATTAGGATTCAAATTAAAAAAAAAACATACATACAAATTACAACCGAACACTGAAACTCCTCTTTAGAAGTCAGATATTACTTGAATGATGCGCTAATCTCTGAACACAGTCGGTTTAAAATTCATTTTGCATTTACAGTTCATTCACTTGGGAAACAAAAAGATTCAAGTAACTCTTCTTTTATATTTGTTTTTATGGCTGATGAAACCGCGATAACTTAGTTAGTGTTAAAATTAGTATTGTACTTCTCGCTGCAAATTAAGATAGAATCAACACAACATACACGCACAAAAAAAATGCAAATCTTATGCAATGTTCGTATCATGCAATAAAGATCGAGTATCCCAGCTTACCCGTTAAGGTTTAAGCGGATTGCTTTCCCGCCAAATACGGCCGCCATGACAGTTCATTGAATTATGTGATTAAATGACACACGACCGTAAAGGAACGAGGCCTACCCCTGTGGGAAAGATGTTACATTATCTCTGCACTCTGACAAAGTACCGGACCACTCGGCCTAGTTGGCATTGAATTTTCAAGAATATTTGTATTACTCATATAAACTCATGCCGATAGATACGAATGAAATATGGGTTCCTGTGAAAACCACGCAAATCTGCCCACTAGCGGGCCTATTATGTACTTCGGTGTACGATTCAAATAATGAGTACTCATACACGTTCATACATCGTTTTTACGTATTTTCGTTTCTGGAATCATATAATGAGTTATTATATATAAGTTATAAGCGGAGCATCCTCAGGAGATGTTGACTCTACAACGTGCAATTGCAAATTTTTGCAATTGCACATCCTGAGGATGCTCCGGTTCGGGGTGAGGCGTACGTAGAGAGTATCGGACCTGGGTCACGTTGTCGCATGGGTTCGTCGACTTTTCGCGGATGATAGCAAAATAACTCATTATATGTATAATTATGATGAACTTCCGCAAACGCCTGCTCCTATCTAATGTTTCTGGAATTGTCTAACATTATGTTTTACATATACTCAGGTAGGTACTCGTACCTACCATGTTCTTGCAAAAATAAGTAATTGATTGAAAGGTTTACACTTGCTGATCTAATACACCTTCAATACTTTTATTATACAGTTAGAGTCCAATTAGAAGTCTACTCCCTAATGTTTCGCTCTATGATTTCTACGCATGAGATGAGATGCGGCCGCAAAGCGTTTATTATTTTTAATTTTTGGACGTGCACAGTTACTCACGAAGCTGTCCATCACATCTCAATGGATCCTTGATGATGTCTTAGTGGCGTTGAATTAAACAAGAGCGCCTATAATTTGGTATGGCGACTCCTTCTCTTGTATCATCCTCAGCCTATTCTGGTGGCCTACTAGGGCGGAATCCTTTTCTATATGGAGCATAGATTCACCACGCTGCTTCAATACCGGTTTATGGGTTTATGGTACTTAATAAGATTTGATTATTACCGTGCACTAAGAGGCATGGTAAGCCTTCCCAATTCAAGGCTAAGAATTTTTACTGAAAATTTATAAAGAAAGTTAAAAGCCTCAATAGCTCAGTGGCAAAAGAGCCGAACTCATCACTGAGAGGTGGTGGTTCGATCTTCGCTGAACTATTGTCGTAACCTAACTTATTTGACAAATTGGAGGGGAATGGGAATTTTGATCATATAAAGATATTGACAAATATATCTATAAAAAAGTTCACTATTTCATTGTCCGAGCCAATACTCAAACCCACTATTTCGTGATTCAAAGCCACAAGGACTAACTACTAGCAAGGCAGTTACCTACTAAACTTATCATTATTACATATTTAAGCCACGGTTGACATTATTAAGAAACGTGATAGCCCAGTGGATACAACCTCTGACTTTCGGTTCGAATCCGGACCGGGACATGCACCTCCTCCTACTTTTCAGTTGTGTGCATTTTAACAAAAATAAGAAGACAAGTGTGTCTCAAACGGTGAAGGTCGTGAGGAAACCTGCATTCATTATCAACCCATATTCGGCTCACTGCTGAGCTCGAGTCTCCTCTCAGAATAAGAGGGGTTAGGCCACCACGCTGGCCCAATGCGGATTGGCAGACTTCACACACGCAGAGAATTAAGAAAATTGTCTGGTATGCAGGTTTCCTCACGATGTTTTCCTTCACCGTTTAATTTCTTAAAGAGAATTTTCTCAATTCTCTGCGTGTGATATTTTTCTGAACACTGAACTTATAGTTACTCTGTTAAAGAATGCGCAGATATATTATTTCAAAATTTATTTTATCATTAGGTACTTCAACATCTTATTATA
This sequence comes from Bicyclus anynana, assembly GCF_947172395.1. Taxonomy (NCBI): domain Eukaryota; kingdom Metazoa; phylum Arthropoda; class Insecta; order Lepidoptera; family Nymphalidae; genus Bicyclus; species Bicyclus anynana. The sequence continues at coordinate 13,599,518 of NC_069098.1, forward strand.
AAATAAAATTACTTGGACTTGATGAAACTCATTCCCTTGAGGAATATAAAGTTGAGATAATTTACGCGAAGCATTCACGTTTATTTGGCATTCTGATTGCAGCAAGAAGTAATGGGTCCAAGACAGCGCGTGGGCAAACCGCCTTCTCGACCATATTATTTTTAAATGCATAAAAAGGGTTATTACGTTTGACTTTGCCTGTAGTATCCTAAAAGACTCGTAATTTCTTTTTTTTTTATTAACGAAAACTGTCAGACGCCAGAGACTTGGTCTAATTTTTTTTTAAGTAGAAGGGTAGAAGGCAATCTGCCACGGGGTAGATAGATCTCTGACCCGATGGTAGGATCTACTCAAAGAGACAAGTAACCGTAGTCACTTAATCTGGTGCATCCCGGAAAAAAAAATAAAAAAACTGCTTATAAAGTTCAGAACAAAATTACAAAAAGAAAGCATTTTTTTTTTCCGGGCTAAGTGTGTGCCCAAAAGTTGGAAACATACTGAATAAGATACGTCACTGTCATATTTATTTTAAGCAAGCATTTTTATTTCCTTTGTGAGAAATCTTTATTATTTACCCTTCATTTTGTAGGTAACTATTGGGCCCCCAACTTCCATGCATGGCCCTCCATAGCCATTGACTACAATCTCACCTGATGGTAAGTGATGATGTAATCTAAGATGGAAGCGGGCTAACTTGTTAGGAGGAGGATGAAAATCCACACTCCTTACGGTTTCAACACGACGTCGTACCGTAACGCTAAATCGCTTAGCGGTACGTCTTTGTCGGTTGGGTGGTAACTAGCCACCGCCGAAGCCTCCCACCAGCTAGACCTGGACCAATTAAGAAAACCTCAATCAGCCCAGCCGGGGATCGAACCCAGGACCTCCGTCATTAAATCCACCGCGCATACCACTGCGCCACGAAGGCCGTCAAAAGGCCATTGGTATCTAAGTATCTTTGCTTGGCAATAGCAGACTCTCGGTCCATATCATTTTTCTGGTAGGCATTAGAAGGAAAATCGCACGTAAGTATTATAAATAGTTAGGTAAACAAGTTCGGTGATTAATCAAATTAGCGGTAAGCATAAGCAGGTCGCAAAACAATTTCAGATAAATGTTTCTCATGAACACATCGCAAGTTTTGATTCACTGTGTGTAACTCTATTTATAGAGCTGTGCCCAGTGGATATGATCTCTACCTTCGATTCGGAGGGCGTAGCTTCGAATTCGGTCAGGGGCATACACCCCTTTTCAGTTATGTGCATTTTAAAAAAAATCACATTTCTCAAGCGGTGAAGTAACAACATTGTGAAGGATGAGGGAACAACAGTCTGCCAATCCGCATTGGGCCAGCGTGGTGGACTTAACCCATCCCATTTTTAGAGGAGACTCGTGCTCAACAGTGAGCCGATTATGGATTGTTAATGATGATGATGAAATCTACTTTGAATGTATAAGTTTGTAAAATTGCTATCGTTATTTTGAGACTTACAATAAAATTGAAAGTCCTGGGATAGTGTTTGTTTGGATTTTTTTTTATTCTTTACAAGTTATTCTTTAACGCCTGATGTTTGTTACTCTTTAACGCCGCTACTACTAAAGCGATTTGGCTGAAATTTTTAATGGAAATAGATTTTACCCGGAAAAATCCATGGTTCCCGAGGGATTCGTGAAAAACTAAATTCCATGCGGACGAAGTTGCGGGCATATTATATATATTGCGGGTTATCATAAATTATGTAGTTATCTTTAATTATAAAAATACAACGAGACGATTTTCCTCAGATAGGCCCCATCGAGATAGGCTTAGCTAATAATAATTATTATACCTACGGATAATAAGTCCAGCCTACGGGCCTTAATATAGTTACGCCACTGGCCCTAGTTATGTACTTCTCTGTCACTGTTGGTTTGTGAAGCCGAAGAAAGCACTGTCACTAGATAACACCCACATTTAAATTCAATATAGGGAGATCAGTGCAACCGTTTATTTTACATTATTTTGATTAACTGTTACCGGAGCGTTAAGTGAGTGTATTCGAGAAACAGACAGTGATCTTGACAAATTAAATCTTTCAACCAAATTCAGGATTGTATAATTTTATTTTATTTTTGCGCGTGTTTATGTATGCCAAGTTAAGATATTGCAGCTCTACAATCTACACCCAAAATATTCATTCAACTTCCTAACTTCCCAAATTTGCATTGTTGAAGCTCACTACTGGACCGATGTCAAAATTTTTTTCACCATTCCAAAGCTACATTTTCAGAAAGTGATATAGGCTATATTGTATTCCCGTATTTGGGAATCACTCGGGTGAAACTGCGGGGTTCTGCTAGTAATTAATAAAATACTTTTCTTCAATGAGATAAAAGAAAGATTAAATGTAATAAATGCAATAATTTGAACTACACCAACGCGCAAATATATCGTTGTTTTATTATGATGTGTAAATAAGTATCAATTTAATTTAATTTCTCTGGAGAAGACACAAAATCACGTCATGGACTTACTTATTATAAACTTCTGCGAATTGCGGTGACTCACTCAGTAATAAATTAAATTAATCACCATTGCAAAACTGTGTTTTTAAAGACAAATCAATTCCAAGTACTAAAATATGTCTCCAATGTAAGATAAAATTATGTTCATCTTCATCATCAGCTAACTTGGCCAGTGCTAACTTTGAATGTCTGCAGGCCCATGGCATTTGGTGTTTGGTAGCACTATACCACTGCTCCTAGGCGAGTTGGCGTCAGGCTTAGTGATGTCTGAGTCCATGTCTGATGTCAAATCAATTCTGATGTTAATGATAATGATCAGGACCGAGGACAAGTTCTTTAAGGCACAAGATTGTAACACATCCAATATTCCCAAATCCGGGCCGACAATAAGATACTTACTTGGAAACTCAGATTTATTAAACACTAGCGGACGCCCGCGACTTCGTCCGCGCGAAAGTCGTTGTAAACTTTCAACTAACTATCCCCCCCCCTAGGAACTCCTATCCTACCCTATCCCAACCCTACACCTACCCTACCACTACCCTACCCCTACCCTACCCTACCCTACCCCTACCCTACCCTACCATACCCCTACCCTACTCATTAAGGCTGCACTTCTTTATTTATTCCTCCCACCGCGAGTCGCGTCGAGCGCGGCAACCGTTACACAAAAATAATCCTTAAAGCATGAATTAGTACTCACGCGCGATGGCTTAGCGTATTTCATGTATAACTTTGGTGTTTCTTTACCGATTTTTATGATTCTTTTTTTATTGAATAGGTAATAATATTAACTTTCTTATTTGGGATGAGTGATGAGTGTTATAAACATAAGAGGAGACAAATATAATTAGAAAGCGCCGAACTGGTAAGCTATTGGGAGTTACACGTGTTATTGTGAGTCAACCATAAAAGATAGACATATATATGCTGTTGTGTTTTTATAGATAATTCTAAGGAGAACATTTCCGTCATACATGATTTCTATGTAGCTTTAACTATTAAGGCAGTACACGCGACGGAAGCTTAAAAAATTGAGTAACTTCTCCCGTTTTCTCAACATTTCTCTTCACTGCTCTGCTCCTATTGATGGTAGCGTAATGAAAAGTATACTATAACCTGCCCAGGAGTATGTTGAATAATTGTACCAAGTTTCGTTTAAATCCGTCTAGTAGTTTTTGTTTCTATAAAGAACATACAGACAGACAGACAGACAGACAGACAGACAGACAGACAGACAGACAAAAATTTTACTGATTGCATTTTTGGCATCAGTATCGATCACTAATCACCCCCTGATAGTTATTTTGGAAATATATTTCATGTACAGAATTGACCTCTCTACAGATTTATTATAAGTATAGATTTCGTTCTATAATATATTCTGAGCTTTCTATATCCAGTAATAATATTTTAATATCAATACAGTCTGCCCCAGAAATTGAACCTAGGAATATTATCCGTTGTTTATGCTAATCACTAGATCAAAGAGGCAGAGGCATACAAAAAGCATGCTAATATGTCTTTAAATAAAAATTTTAATAAAAAAATTCAACCGACTTCCAACTCAAAAAATAACTTTAACTAAAAAGCAAAAAATAACATCCTACCTATGTGCTACCTTCTGATCAGTTTGAAGGCGGTGCCAAGCCAGTGATGTTTTAATTAAATACGTTTAAACTACAAAATTTCTGTGGTTATTCCAGAAACAGCTTTAAAAAAACATACATACAGCCGAACGTAGAACCTCCTCCTTTTTGGAAGTCCGTTAAAAAGAATTTAACTGAAGTATTTGCAAATCTCTTATCAAAAAGTGGTGTAACCGAGCGTTTTGACTAAGAGCGTGTAGGACGCGAATCCAAATACCACCTCATTTGCAAGGCCGCGTGACGTCATCGCGACTGCACCAACGGCATTTTTCCAAGCTCTTATTAACTTGCAATGTGTGTTTGTTTAGGTCAAATCTTGCAACTGAATTTTTAAACAGTTATCTCCAACCTATTGAGCTAAATTTTTGCGTAAGTACATTTCGTTTGGGTATGGGAATAGGTATTGTCATTTTGGAAATATTAAATGAAAATCTAATTTAGAGGCTCCTACAAAAATGTATTTCTTTTTTGTATAAGTTAGTCGATACTTTTATATTTTACTAGCGGACGCCCGCGACTTCGTCTGCGTGAAACCCTACTACTACGCCTACCCTAACCCTATCCCTACCTTACCCCTACCGTACCCCTATCCCTACAATACCCTATCCCAACCCTACCCCTACCCTACCACTACCCCACTCTACCCCTACCCTACCCCTACCCCTACCCTACTCATTAAGGCTGCACTTCTTTATTTATTCTCCTCCCCGCGAGTCGCCTCGAGCGCGGCAACCGTTACACAAAAATAATCCATTTAGCATGAATTAGTATTCACGCGCGATGGCTTAGCGTATTTCTTGTATAACTTTGGTGTTTCTTTACCGAATTTTATGATTCTTTTTTTATTGAATAGGTAATAATGTTAACTTTTTTAGTTAGGGATGAGTGATGAGTGTTATAAACATAAGAGTAGACAAATATAATTAGAAAGCTCCGAACTGCTAAGCTATCGGGAGTTACACGTGTTATTGTGAGTCAACTATAAAAGATAGACGTATATATGCTGTTGTGTTTTTATAGATAATTTTAAGGAGAACATTTCCGTCATACGTGATTTCTATGTTGCTTTAACCATTAAGGCTGTACACGCGACGGAAGCTTAAAAAATTGAGTAACTTCTCCCGTTTTCTCAACATTTCTCTTCACTGCTCTGCTCCTATTGATCGTATCGTAATGAAAAGTATACTATAACCTGACCAGGAGTATGTAGAATAATTGTACCAAGTTTCGTTAAAATCCGTCCAGTAGTTTTTGTTTCTATAAAGAACATACAGACAGACAGACAGACAGACAGACAGACAGACAGACAGACAAAAATTTTACTGATTGCATTTTTGGCATCAGTATCGATCACTAATCACCCCCTGATAGTTATTTTGGAAATATATTTCATGTACAGAATTGACCTCTCTACAGATTTATTATAAGTATAGATAGTCCTTGGGCCCAGGAACAAAATATTTATTCATGACTAAATAATATTCAATTTGTTCTGAGCTTATGGATTATTCGGGGCCCAATGACTGCTCGGGGCCCAAGGATTAGTCAGTTTCCTGGATACAAGCACAATAAATAAATGTATTATATGTTTACGTGCCAAGCTAAAATAATCTAGTTAAGTAAACGATGTGAAATTGCATTGAAGCGCTTACTTATCATCGTATAAAAAAATAACTTATCTCAAACTTAACACAATCAGGTACGTACTTATCTGTACAAAGGAACTGCATTAATAGCACGTCAACACTGTACAGCAGAGATACCCAAAGTGTTCTCTCGACCTCCTAAGGTCATTAACAAATTACAAAGGTTCTTGAAAATAAAAACAAAATCATAGTTATGTCACGATATTCAAAATAGGTCTTCAATATTTTAGATCTTATTTATTTTTGACATTCGTAAATATAATTTCAATCGTTTATTATTATTTATATTATCTTCCTACTAACAATATTAATTAAAATGAATTGAAAAATATCAGTTTTCTCACAATTTTTTTATTGATCTCATCATAGGTAGAAACAAATTTCAACATCATCATCATTATCAATCCATATTCGGCTCACCGTTGAGCTTAGTCTCCTCTAAGAATGAGAGGGGCTAGGCCAATAGTCCACCACGCTGACCCAATGCGGATTGGCAAACTTCACACACGCAGAGAAGGATGATGACAGTTTTTTAAATTGCATATAGATTAAGAGTATACTAATAGCAAAGCAATTTTGTAAAAGCAACTGGGTATCTGCGATCATTACTTTCGGAGCTACAGGGATTTAAAGGGTCAGATATGCGGCGCTGCCGCGGATCCCTGAAAAACGCTCCATACAAAATGGCACGATTTTGTGACGTCGTTGGCTCGCTGATCGTTAGGTTTATATGGGCGTTCAAACAAAATTACTAATATCTTTGTTATTTGTGCGTTTATGTTTATAGTTCATTTATTGAAAAATGTCACATTTAATGTAAGGAAGCTAAAACTGTATGAATTTTCATCTAATTACGATAAAAAAAATAATAGATTTTGAAATTTTATAATCTTATTTATTTTGCAAATATTCAGACAATCTTTGCTTTTTATGTATAAATTAGTTAACATTGACCTTATTTACCCGAATGTATCATAAAAATCAATATATTCAAACCTAGTCATCATACCCATTGAGAAAATTCTCTAGTATGCAGGTTTCCTCACGATGTTTTTTCTTCACCGTTTGAGACACGTGATATTTAACTTCTTATAATGCACACAACTGAAAAGTTGGAGGTGCATGCCCCGGATCGGATTCGAACCCACACCCTCCGGAATCGGAGGGAGACGTCATATACACTGGACTATCGGGCGCTACGGTTATAAATCAGTCTAAGATGCCTACATTGTAAGTTATCGACACAAAAGTGGACTACAACATAAAGTTTGGGGACCTCTGGCACTACAGTTACGCTGAAACTCGAAGTAGGTACACGATAAGGCGCGGAACAGTTTATGTTCGCGACTACCATTTAGGGGCACTTAAAGACAGAAAAAAAAGGAATATTCGGGTGCGCTTCGAACCGTGTATGGCGTCCGAAGCATTGTTCCGTTGCTGCGTATTAAAATACGAAGACATCGGGAATGCGGAATAAATGCTTTCTCGAATTTATGAGTTCGTGGGAACGCTTCTTTTATATTATTACTTCGTCCGCGTGGAATTTAGTTTTTCACAAATCCCTCGGGAACCATGGATTTTTCCGGGATAAAAATTAGTATATGTGTTAATCCAGGCTATAATATATCTTAATACCAAATTTCAGCTAATTCGGTCCAGTAGTTGAGGCGTGAAAGAGTAACAAACATTCATATCATCAAAATCATCAGTTTTCGCAAATGTCGGGAAACCATGATTTTTTTCGGGATAAAGTAATAGGCTACTGTTAATCCAGAGTAAAATCTATTTCCACTCCAAATTTCAGCTAAATCGCTTCAGTAGTAACGGCGTTATAGAGTAACAAACATCCATACAAACTTTCGCGTTTATAATATTAGTAGGATAGTAGGAAGAATTGGTGGACTAAGCTGATAAGGTGGTAATTGTATACCCGGCAAATGCCGCCGTGAGTCCGTCAACCAAATCATACAAAGGCCTAGCTACTATGACACGGGGCCCGCGGACTACAGGGCCCCTTACGTGTGAGAGCGAAAATTCGTAAAATTTAATCAACAATTATAATCTCTTAAAATGTGGTGCTTCTTAGAGAAAAAAAAAAACTGCTGAAGAGATTTTCGGGATTTGCCGCTCGTCAATTGGGCCCCCAAACTAATTATGATACAAGGCAAGCTACCCAACTGCTCTTATGCCTATTTTTTTATTCAATGACAACTTAATCATTGACTGCGATTTCATTAGATGTTAATTGACGATGATGATGATGATGATGATGATGATGATGATGATGGTGATGATGATGGTGATGATGATGATGATGATGATAATGATGATGATGAATCGCTAAACCTTTGTACGGTAACTAGCCACGGGCGATGCCCACAACCAGAACTGATCTGAGGTTGATCAAACCCAAGATTAATATACAACACATGTCTTAATATTTTCCTAAACCTAAGGTTGCCTGGTAAAGATCGCTACTAAGCGACAAGGCCGCCTTTTGTATTTTACTTCTTGTTATGTTTCTGTTTCGCTTGTAAAAATAAATAAGTAATCAATGTATTGATAACCACAGACTTGGTAATGCTACCAAATTCGCCAGAGAGGTTAAAACATCTCCAACAATCATACTCTTCATACTAAAATGCATTTTCTTAACCGGTACAATATAGCGGGATCACTTATTCGAGCTATAAATAATATAATTACGTTGTTCGTTGGTTCTCTTTAATTTGACACCCGATTGGGAGATAAACAAAAAGTATCGACGGAGAAATGACGGCCCGAGAAATGGGAGGTGTCAACAGGTGCCGTTACTTCAGTTAAATCGAAAATGATTGCCAACTAATTAAACATTGTTGCCTCAATAGCTCCACGTTCAGGGTCCCGGTAACACTCCGGTCATGGGTTCGAATCCCGTCCGCTAAACTTATGTCATACCTAAATGTCCATGCCGTGTAGAAACCGAAAGGGGTGTGGATTTTCATCCTCCACCCAACAATTTAGTCCGCTTCCAACTTAGATTGCATTATCACTTACCATCAGGTGAGATGGTAATCAAGGGCTAACTTGTAAAGAATAAAAAAAAATAAAGAAAAAAAAGGAAAGAAACCTACTCCAAACAAAACTTTTTTCCCTCCGACTATTTGAAACGGCAATATTAAGGGAACTGCAGTACCTATTTATTAAGTAGGTACAAACATATGTTTTAAAAAATATATATGACAAACGAAAGTTTTGTCAAGAGAATGTACCTAGTCCGCTAATTCGTAACCCTTGTGACCTTTGACCTTGAATGCCTTGATGGCTCAAACACGAGAATATATGGGACTGTTGAGACTGTCGAGACAACTTAAGAACACTTAATGAAGGTGGAATCCTTATTTGTCTGGCCTAATTAAGTAGAAGCAGCCCTAATTCAAAAATTAATGTAAAAAAAATAAAAGACAGCCTTATGTCACAGCGGGTGACACAGGCGCCTAGCGGGGCGCTCTAAGTTGTAATATAGTCAAAGATCCCAACCTTCATCAAACGACTCTCATCTAGTTTCCTATTAATTAAATTAAAAGTATGTATATTCCTGAGCAATTAAAAAAATAGTATACCAGTCCCAAACCTCCGGCCTCTCCCTTTAATTTTCCACTACAAAACTTTACGTGCTATGAGAGAATAGGCTTTATTATCTTTCTAAGTAATAATCAGTAATTTTCAGCCTGTAGTAGGGTGTTACAGTTATAACCCTGTGCCTCGGAGAACACGTTAACCTGTCGATACCAATCATTATCATCATTAACATCTAACAGTGATTGATAAAGATTAACATTATCACACTACCGAAATGGATGTGGCTTTTCATCGTATTCCTAACAAGTTAGCCTGCTTCCATCTTAAATTGCATCATCACTTGCCATCAAGAGCAGCCCAGTGGGTCTAAGCTCCCTTTCACTCCTTTAAGGAGGAGGTCTGGCCTTTAGTGGATTGTTCAAAAGACTGAAAATATTTATATAAAGTATATCTTTGTTATATTACAAAAATTAATCAATTAAATAACATGAAACAGCTCTACTTACACTCTAAACCTGAACGCTAACTGCAAGCAGAGAACGTCCTCGAACGAGAACGTTACGATCCAGACGATGACATAACAACCGGCAATGCATCCCAGGCAACACGAACACAAGCTACAGCTCCTGCAGGGAGCTGTCGGCACCTACACAGACAAAAAAACTCTGGGAAACTCGATGAAGATAGGTCAGCGTAATGAGGGCTCTTAGACTAACAGTATCTAGGTTCTAGTGTGAGAAAAATATACTAACCCTCACCTAGATTCGTGCGCTTCGTGTGACTTGTGAGCTATGACCCTATATGTGCTAGACCGGTATGATCTACGCGCTCCCAATACGTAGTGGACCACATTCCGCCTGGGCCGAGCCTAAACTTCGCAACCCGATTTTTTTTATCAAGGATCGATGGCAACAAACTAACGTTTTATTTAAACCTAGCTGATGCCTGCGAAGAGACGTGATAGCCCAGTGGATATGACCTCTGAAGGCGTAAGTTCGATTTCGGTCCGGGGCATGCACTTCCAATTTTTCAGCTATGTGCAGAAATTAAATATCACTCTTGTCTCAAACGGTGAAGGAAAAACATCGTAAGGAAACCTGCATTACTGAGAATTTTCTTAATTCTCTAGGTGTGTGAAGTCTGTCAATCCGCATTGGGCCGTGGTGGACTATTTGGCCTAACCCCTCTCATTCTGAGAGGTGACTCTTGTTCAACAGTGAGCCGAATCTTTTTTTTCTGATTGTGTAGGTGACGTAACCGGGGGGTTTGGGCGAGCGCAGAAGCATCGCCTGATGGGGCCTGAAGGCAGAATCAAGGCTCTAAGGGCGTCTCCTCTGAAACTCGGACCTCAGCTTAGAGGGCCATCCGGGAAGGGTGTTTTGGCCTGAGTGAATCAGTCCGGGCGCCCCGGAGATCATGAGTTAAAAACCCCACGTGTGGGTGACGTCAGATATCGGGGACCTCGTCTTCGCCGGCGAAGACGCTGTGTAGCTTGTGTTTATGTTGCTTGGGAAGCATTGTCGTTCGTTATGTCGAATATGGGTTGTTAATGATAATGCCTGCGATTTTCATGAAATTCAGATAGGTTCGGATATAGGTAATTCAAATTCATCTCTATGCCGATTTTGTTTATTCTTGATCTTTAGTTTTTCCAAAGTTTTACTGTTTTATAATAGGTAAGACGAATAATCGACGCTTCCCGCGACCAGAAGGCTGGCCTATATTTAGGTCGGAGAATTAGTATTGCCATACAACGTGTCAATACTGCCAGCCTTCTGGGCACTTTACAATGATCATCGATTCGGATGAATTCTACTACGCTTAAGTCTATAGATATAATTTTATATTTCCTTTTATTTTATCTTTATAATAAATAGGTTTAGTAGTTAATTTAGTTAATAAATATTATTGTTTTATTTAATGTAGGTAAGTCAAAGTTAATTTATTTAGTTTACAAGCACTTTGTTAGACCTGCAGGCTAATTCTCGTACTATGTATGTTAGTAGTATTGAGTAGGTCTTCTTCTTCTGTTCTGTTTTGCCTTTTGATTGATGTAGGATGTTTGAACTTTGAAGCACCACGTAATAGCAACAGAATGTGGAGCAAAGCGCCAACATTCCCACGCCTACTCTGCCCGCGGACTCGCGTAGGACTCTGTTACGATATAGCGCCTATTAAGCCGTAAATTCGGTACACTTTCTGATGTAAATCAATCGGTGGGGGCGTGATCAAAGAGTTATACTGTGTCAATATTTTATAATAATACTTGCAATAGCAAAAGCTTCGCTTACAGAAGCTTTCGCTTGACCGTTGGAAGGCAGTACAGAAGGCAGTGATCCTGGATCCCAGACCACCGGTGCCTCAGGCACTCAACGCAACGGGAGGGTTGGATTTTTGGTTTTGGATATTTTGAATTTAAATTTCTTTTAGGACTTTAATGACGTCTTGTGTTCATACATATTCTTGATGTTTAGTTATGGAGAATTAATATACTGTACTACTACTACTATCTACTTCTTTAAATGAACTTAAATAATTATCATATTACACACTTTATTATAAATCCGTTTTACATTTTACATAAACACAATCAACGCTATCTTTGGAACGACCCATAGACACAAATTACCTATACTTATATAATTGTAGACTATTCCAACACATAAAACGTAACACGTAATGTGTTGTTTAATTAAATTTTGACGTCAAAAGTGTACCTAACTCTATTGTTAAGTAAAACTAATAAACTAGAGCTTTTGATGTTCAGAGCTTCTCATTTTATAGAAGTTGAAAGTTTGACAATCAATGTTCCTACCATAGATAGGTAAGGTAGGCAACTATGGAGCTAAAACCATGTTAGTTATAGAAGGTAGAGGTTTTCAAGGTTCTGGACCAGTGGCGTGCAAGATTTTTAACAAGGGTAGGTTGGTACGTATTGAAAATTTCTTCTCCAATACAACGCATATGCCGCTGTGCACCTTCTACCTATACGGTTGCTTCAATTTCTAACTCGAAAGGCACGTAGGTACCCTAATTACTGTCAATACATATCTGTTATGGTCATGCGCTCATTTTTGTGATCATTTATAAAGAAATACAATACATAGCGTGAGCTTTAACTCGTGAGATGACACAAGCTTAATTTTTCGACACGGTAAACCTTCAAACATCCTTAACCACTTGGAATAACGCTGGAAATCGAATGGCATGGTTTCGTGCGATGGCAGGATTAAAGTTGCAATACATAGGACATGTCCACCTGTCTCGCACGTATTAGGAATAGCGATCGTGGTTGGGAAAGGCCTAGACCTGTGATCTCATAAATTGTCATAATACCTACTCAGTTGGTGTGCAAGAATGGACGGTCAATGGCATTGGCGATTCCTTTGCTAACTGACAAGTTATTGATGCATGTAACTCAGAATGTTTATCTGTAGGTTTCTTAGAGTAAGAATCTTACTCTAAGGTTGGTTTATAGTCGTCAGTACTATAAAAATCTCGTTAACTAATTCTAGCTCATCATCATTTGAATTTGTCTATACTAAGTATCCGCTTTAAGCTAAATCTTCAAAGATGTCAAGAGTAAAAACGTGGCACCGTACATATTGTGTTGGCGGACAAGTGTTGGCATCGACGTTACTTGGCGATTTTCATTGTTCTAGGTCAACAGGACCCTATTAGTTTTGATTCTTCTAACTAGAGTGTCGAAATATGCTCTTTTTGCTGAATATTCGGTTAATCTTTTTTTGTGTAAACTTTGTTTAAATTTCATGGGACCATATAGATATACGTCTACGGTCCCATGAAATTGTGACTGCGATGAAATTGTGATTGTGATGAAATTGTGAAAAAAATCAAATTTTATGTGAGTCACCTCTTTATTTCGAGGACGCGTGGAGGATATTTACGAAATAAAGGGTCGGACAGACAACAAAGCGATCTTACAAGGGTTCCGTTTTTCCTTTTTTTGAGGTAGCTACAGAATCCTAAAAAACGGGAAAATCGCGAGGACGGGTGGAGATTGAACACTAGATTTTTTGAATTATCATGGAACTATTGATACTCAATATAATCCAAAAACATGTAACCATTGCCAAATGTGTGATCGAATAGAATTAATTAGCACTACCTACTGCAACTGAATCAGACGAGACGTCAGGTTCTATTCTGTTAAGGATATAGTGAATCACACTATTTGCTATTATCACATCGAAGTATGGGCTTATAAATAGATCGTAGGATATTAATTTTAATAATCTTGATAGATATACATAGAATTTTTCATTTCATAGTATAGAGATAGTCTATGGCGACGTATTTACAATGTGTTTCGAATTCGTCTCTATATTTCTCTATCCAACATGATACTATAGATCTGGTGGGATAAAGACGAAGTCGAAATTCCACACTGTTGAGTTTTTTTTACGTACATAGGTAAAAACACTTTTCACCCGATAAACAGATGGGTAAAGGTCGTTTCTAATACGGATCTTAGACTACATAATATGCCAGAGGGGAAAGGAAAATATTAACTTTATTTAATTTTTAATTTACTCAAGTGGGAAAAGTACGAGATGATTGTCGATGGTTGGTTATATAAAGAGTCATCTGATATAGGACACTAGCCGACGCCCCGCGGTTTCATCCGCATAGTTCCCGTTCCCATGAGAATATGGGGATAAAATATAGCCTATGACACTTACAAATAACGTGGCATTCTTGTAGTAAAAGAATTTTCACAGTCGGTTTAGTAGATTCAGAGGTTACCCCTACAATACCACAAACTTTACCACCAATATTAGTATAGGCAAAGATATTTTATACTAGAGATAGGGCACAACTCAAAAGCGCATTTAATGCCTGAGGTGAGAAACTGAGGTGGACAAATGTGTATAATTGTCTTAATTTCATTTAGTCGTTAAATATAGAACAAACATTTTTTTAACAAATAATACCTAAAATATCTGTCGAGTTGGTGTGTTCAGGAAGTGTAAAAACTAAATACATAAATCTATATATATACTCTATACTAATATATAGAGCTGAAGAATTTGTTTGTTTGTTTAATTGAACGCGCTAATCTCAGGAACTACTGGTCCGATTTGAAAAATTCTTTCAGTGCTAGATAGCCCATTTATCGAAGAGGGCTATATATAGGCTATATTTTATGTCCATATTCCTACCGGAATGGGATTCACGCGGGTGAAACCGCGCGGCATCTGCTAGTATATTATAAGGGAATGAAAGACAAAAATTGTGCATATGTGCGCTCAGTAAAGTAAGAAAAGAAAAGAAAGAAGGAAAAATTCGTTTATTTCCATAATGCATAACCCAGAAAATGGCCCCAGCTTAGCATAATGCTACGTGACCATTTGAATTTGACACGTAGCGCTGATTTTGAGTTGGAACCACAGATTGGGTAACGCCACGAACAGCCAACACAACCTTATAATCTAAACTAATACCTACAATGATATTAAACTGAAAAATAAACTTAATAATAAATAACCAAAAAGAACTTAAATGAGCTAAACCATAGACCTAATAAAAAATATTATACTATTATTTCAATACATAATTACATATATAATACATATGTACATACATTTTTAATGGATATATAGGTATTTTACATATATATTGTATTGAGTAGCTAAATTCGGTTCACTTTTTGTGGTGATTTTGTAGGCACGTTACCTATCTATAGTATAAAATTATCATTGAGTATAGGTAGATGTCAGTTTTATGATTAAAAACTTAAAAGAGTACTAAACTTTATTAGTTGCAGCTACACTATAAACTTTAATATTTTCGATACTAAACGATTATTTAATACACTTGAACTATAAATATTAATAATAGACATATGAAAACACCAGTGAGTCAGTGGCGACACGGTTGGACCACTTTGGCACAGCGTGACCAAATATGGCCATTCGCCATATATGGCCGGGCAAAAATATTGATGTTTTATGTGACAGTTTATCTAATGATGGATTGATTTCTTACTTGGATTCGACTGGAAGTGATTGATTTCGATGGGGTGCGACTAAATTACTGTGTCCACTTGAATTATAGATTGGCAATGATGAAGGCAGGTGCCTACAGTCAGTGGCGTGCTCTTCATAGATGCATAAACGCAATGCATACCCTGAGGATTTATACATACCTATATTGGAGGAGGAGACTTCCATTTTGTACGATATGTACTTACCCTACCCTAGTTAAAAACCTTGTGCACGCCACTGCCTACAGTAGGATGGGCCAGATGCAGTCACTTCTATCCTATAAAACAAAGTAAGTAAGTACTTTGCCACGTCTCTCTGTCTGTTAGCGATAAACTCTAAAACTACTGCCCTCCTAGCTAATGGCACTCGATTCTCTTTCTACGATTATACGATACGATTGACGGCCTCCGTGGCGCAGTGGTATGCGCGGTGGATTTACAAAACGGAGGTCCTGGGTTCAATCCCCAGCTGGGCAGATTGAGATTTTCTTAATTGGTCCAGGTCTGGCTGGTGGGAGGCTTCGGCCGTGGCTATTGAAAATTGCAGCAATTTTCTAAATGCTATAAAATACCAGACTAAATATTCGAAGCTAACATGAAACATCTCTCTTGAAACTATTTCGACAGAACTGCCATCTATTCCAAACCAACAAATGGTTGAGGCCTGCAACTACACTCCCAACCTCAACACTAACTTCAAGCAGAGGCGTCCCAAAAACGTCCTTTACGATTCAGACGATGACGTGACGACCGACAATGCTTCCCGGGCAACACAATCACAAGCAACACAGCGTCTTCGCCGGCAAAGACGAGGTCCCCGATATCTAACGTCACCCGGACGTGAGTTCTAATTCACGATCTCGGGGGCGACCGGACTGTTTCACCCAGGTCACGGTCACTCCCTCCCGAATGGTCCTCTAAGCCGAGGTCCGAGTCTCATAGGAGACGCCCTTAGAGAGCCGTTCCGTCCTCTATCTTCATTTCAGCCTTCGGGTCTTATCAGGTGATGCTTCTGCGCTCGCCCAACCCCCCCGGTGTCGTCGTCGTGGTCCAACCAGGTGGCAGGGATCCAACGACGACACCGGAGGGTCTCTTATTCAACAAGAAAAAAAAATTCGAAACTACATTTTTTTCCTCATGTTTTCACGTTAACTACACCAAAGAGCTAATTAAATAGTCACCACAGACATTCCAAAATCGAGGTTAACAAGATTACCAGAGCTTGAGTTAATTGAAAAATTGCATGAATTTCTGTTCGTTTGTTAACGACAAAATTCTTCTTATTGATTTATGTGTATTGATCATTTATATGAAGCTTGGTGCTCATATTCAGTAGCGTGTCATAACGCAATATACCCAGAGATATGTTTTTCTTAATGCTTATGAAATGTCGTTTTTCCTGTTTGGTTATTTTGTGTTACTGGAGCATAATACCCTGATCGACAAACTTATGCACGCCACTGCTCATATTGTCTACCATAAGTAATAACGGTAGGCTACTATGAAGTTTGAATTGTAGTGGCTTTGGGAAGTAGCAGCTTGGAAAAAAAATGATTATTATTTGCAACAATTCTTGCTTATATATTATTTGAATTTGAATTATTTTAATTTGCTAAAACAATTATTTTGCGAAACAAAATTCAGATTACATTATATTTGGTTATACTAGCCTATAATAAGTATCTAACTTTTTTCTATAATATAATCTGCATGTAGAGGTAAATGCTAATAGTCTCTCATAAAGATACGTCTTATTTCAAAAATTATTAACTTCCAATAATATAACAGCAAATCTGTTGTTTCAAATACCTAGTAATATGCCACATGTGCCGCCACCCCCCCCCCCCCCCCCCTATTTATTTATTTATATTTATTAGTATCTATTTTCAACATGATCTCTTTAATTAAAAACGTTATTTTAAATACTCTACATATTGAAAAAAAACAATTTCGTCCAATTGTTCTAGACGACAATTATCTAATTTACTTCGTACATATATGGACGATATAGTTAGTGCTGTAATACTAATGACCGTGGGAAGAAAGCAATATGGTACCTACAGGTACCTACTTTTAACGTGTCTATGGTTGCTATGGTATCTTCTCAGAGCAGAGTCTCAGAGAGAGAAAAGTGCAAAAAAAAAATTCAATTTTATTAAATTTAAATATACAGAGAGGTAATCAAAGATTTAATCTTCAAAAGATTCTACTGAAAAGTTTGAGGTGCATGCCCCCGACTGGATTCGAACCCACACCCTACAGAATCGGAGCCAGAGGTCTTATCCACTGGACTTTCACGGTTATAATGATTAATATTGCTAAATAAAATATTCGCGGCGCAAAATATAGCGACGATATGTTCCCTGTCTTATAGCAGTTAAAATAATTAATTCTATCACAAGATCGACTTATTAATCAGTTAATTATGTTGTTATTCAGTATAGGATGTCGTTTACACCAATCAGTCCAGTGTTAATCAACGAACCGACACAAAAAGTATAGGATTATGAGCCTGTGATAGCCACATTCTCCTCATTTTATAAGAGCTGTTTGTCAGCTCATATTCCTAGTATAGGTAAGGTAAACAACTATAGAGTTGGAAGTTGGAACAGTGGCTTAAAAACATAGCAGGTTTCAAATGTCCAAATCCTTACTTGTCCAACTGTTAAACGCAATTTTTGTAAGTTTTGAACAGGAAATCATGAGAAATCATGCCCTTAGTCGTCAGTGTGGGCACAGGTCTATTCTAAAATGGGCACGGCCCCCTATATACGTCTATGATCACAGTATGCTGAGGAAAATATACAAAATTTAGTTACGCTTTATAACTACCTAATACCACCATCTAAATGGGATGATGACAGTATTTTTTAAATTGTATATAAATCAAGAGTATACTAATAGCAAAGCAATTTTGTAAAAGTAACAGGGTATCTGCGATCATTACTTTCGGAGCTACAGGGATTTAAAGGGTCAGATTTGCGGCGCTGCAACGGAACCCTGAAAAACGCCCCATACAAAATGGCACGAACTAATGACGTCGTAGGTAATGTAACGATCGTTAGATTTGTATGTGCGTTCAAACAAAATTACTAATATCTTTGTTATATGTGCGTTTATGTTTATAGTTCATATATTATAAAATGTCACATTTAATATAAGGAAGCTAAAATTGTATGAATTTTCATCTAATTACGATAAAAAAAAATTAATAGATTTTGAAATATTATAATCTCATTTATTTTGCAAATATCCAGACAATCTTTGCTTTTTATGTATGCATTAGTTAACATTGACCTTATTTACCCGAATGTATCATAAAAATCAATATATTCAAACCTAGTCATCATCCCCATTGAAGGGTTATTTGAAAAAACGGCCACAGTCAGTTTTGGTAATTTTTATACTAGAAGCAAAAAACCATGTTGACCTTGGTTGTTTATCCATATATCATAGAAAGTTTAACCACAAATACCGCTTGACTAAAGCTCTTTTACGAAGTGTGATTTACGTTTGATAGCATCATTACAACATTTAGACACAAAAATATTATTTCGATTTTTTTTACATTAGTTGTTCTTCTAAATGACCCTTCAATATGCTGTACTTACTTAGGTACCTATCGTAGGCAGTGGTATGCACTCCATATATGCAAAAATGCCTTGCCTAACCTGAGGATTCATTATGAAATGTAGAAAGAGTTAATAATTTTGTAAAATTTATACGTATAATGCCAGTTTGAGAACCTTCTGCACGCCACTGATAGCTAACCAAGAAGAAGGTCTGGCTACCACAGGCTCTTGTTCTATATACCGTACAGTTGTCGGGCGGCATTAGAACTGATTTCTGTTTTAAAAACGTTCATTAAAAGTTAGAACTGCAGAAATATGGTTTAATATTGCAGTGCGCTTCGCTGGTCGCTCGTTATTTTTTGCTGGAATTTACCTACTGAATAAACTATAAACGTACAAATGGATCCCATGGTAAGTAAAAATCCATTCTAATATTATAAATTCGTAAGTAAGTCTGCCTGTTATCTTTTTAAGCCTAATCCGCTGAACCGATTTGAATGATTTTTGGCACAGAAATATAAAATACTAGCCGGCGCCTCGCGGTTTTACCCGCATCCTTCCCGTTCCCGTAAGAATACGGGTATAAAATGTAGTCTACGACACTCACAAATGACGTGGCTTTCTAGTGGTAAAAGAATTTTCAAAATCGGTTCAGTAGATCCAGATAATATACCACAGTAAAATACAATACCACAAACTTTACCTCTTTAAAATATTAGTTTTTTAATTGGATATTGGAGCAAAAAATAACATACTTTTTACTTGTTTTTATGAAAATAAGAGGGGTGAAATAGGGGTTGTATGTTGGTAGTTCTTAATTACTGAAGAACTTCCATATCAATAACAATCAAAATGACGTATTTTATTAAATAAGTTCGGCTTGCAAAATTAAAATTATATAAAATATAGGATAATGTAACCAATATTATGAAAAACAACCCTTAGAGGGGTTGAAAATGTCTAAAAATTATTAAACAAAATTGCCCATTCGCCTCAAATTAAGCAAAAAACTAATAAAAATTAGTCTACTGGCGGGGATCGAACCTTAGATCTTTTGGTTTTGAGTTTGATTTTTTAACCTCTGTTGCATATAGCAACTAACTATGTCATAGCTATTCAGGCTTCGTAGTCTTGGAAGTCGACTTTTAATGATTTTTTTTATTATTATATTTTTCAGTAAGAACTCCGCCGTTAACACTACGCCAAATTCGGTATCAACAATCATTAAACCAAAGTTATCTTATTTAATACGACAAGTAGCTGAATTATGTCTCGTGTTTTACTACCAGACATAAGTTAGTATCTTTATGCGTTTGTTTAATGCATTTATGGGTGGAAACTTGAAACATAACAAAAATGGCTATCTTTAACTCTAACTGAAGGCAATTTTTAAGAATGCTTAATTTTTTATATAACAGCTATATTTTGATAATATACACCGTATTTCTTAGGCTATAGAGCATAAAATAGTGTTACTCTCTCGACCATATGACCAGATAGGTTTACAAGTTATGCCCAATCAGTGCCCAGTATAGTACAAGAAGCGGTACATCACTGTTGAGCTTTTCAAACCATAATTGGATGAACTCAAAGAAATAGAAATGATTTATTTACTTTCGAAACATGATGAATAACATGTGTTCAAGAAACGAGCGAGCCATGCTCAAAATATCTCTGATTGATCGAATCAGAAAAGAGGAGATCCACAAAAAACAAAAGACGAGTAGCTCAAAGAGTCGCTAAGTTGAAGTGGAAATGGGCAGGGCATATAGTACGACGTGCCGATGGACGTTGGGGTCCCAAGATGTTGGAATAGCGAGCCCGCGTTGCAAAGCACAGTGTTGGTCGACCTCCTATACACAGTGTTGGACGTGGAGCGAAGATATCAAACGGATGGATAGATGGCAGCTCAAAACCGTGTTGTTTGAAAATGAAAGTAATGGAAATGATTCATTCATTCATTCATTACTTTCGAAACATGATGAATAAGATGTGTTCGAGAAACGAGCGGGCTATGCTCAAAGTATTTCTAATTGATCGAATCAGAAATGAAGCGAGTTGCAGAAACCAAAAGTTACCGACATAGCTCAACGAGTCGCTATGTTGAAGTGGGAATGGGCAGGACATATAGTTCGAAGGGGCGATAGACGTTGCGGTCCCAAGATACTGGAATAGCGATCCCGCATTGGAAAGCACAGTGTTCGTCGACCTCCTACGGGTTGCAGGTAGCTGGCAGCTCAAAATCGTCTTGTTTGAAAAGAGACAGACCTTTGTCCAGCAGTGGACGCCCATTGGCTGATATTATGTTTATAATGATGTTTAAGAAACGCACCGGTGAAAGTGGAGTTATGGAGGTAGATGGGGGGACAAGATGAAAAATTGTCCGGCTTTATTAGTAAATTGTTTCATCATTATCATCATCATCATCATCATCACATCAGCCGATGGTCGTCACTGCAGTCAGCAGGATTATGGTTCAAAATACCATGGTCCTAAATCTTCTACATCGAGTTACTCCCTGCGACTCGTTTGACGTCGTAAGTCATCTGAATGGGGGGATCAATACTGAAGTTTACGGGGCAAAGTCACCATTCCAATACTTTTAACCACAACGTCTATTCTTTGAACTATGCTCACCCATGGTTCATAATCATAAACATAAACTCAGATTCTAAAATTTCTGTAGATTTTTTTTAAAGAATATTTGCCACATCTTTTTTTAAATATGGCCAATATTCCCATTCCCCTCCAACTAGTCGTTAAAGACTATTAGGAGTGGGTACGACAATAGACCAACGGGGCGGGGATTGAACCACCACGCCTCGGTGATGAGTCCGACCGCTCTTACTGTTGAGCTATTGAGGCTCTAAGAAGAAGAAAAAAGATTATAAACAAAAAACTATTTTCTCAATCTTGTATTCTTGCAAATCTTGCATCAGAAGAGGAATTATTAGGACATTTCTTATTAAAGGCCACCATTATGCTATTAAAGTTCTATGTAGCTAATCTTAAATCTTGATTTTTATTACTTGATTATCAAAAGAAGTAGACCAGTAATTCAATTGGAATGTCTAAGTAAGCGTTGGCGCCAATCCATGTAAGTACGATTATAATCACGTCACTTGCCGAATAATTACCTTCAAGTACTCCGATCCAAGCCAAGTGACCTGGCGACGACCTCGTAACCTTTATACCAAACTTGTGGAGGCGGTAATTGCTTTCATCATTATCGGCCCACTATGGGGCTAGATGTTTTTAAAAAGATAAAAGGCTGAAGTGGCGCTGGACGGGACATGTGCTGAGATCCTCGAAAGAAAAATGGTCCAAAGAGGTCATGCAATGGTACCCCAGAGATGGGAAAAGGAGGCAAGGGCGACCACATAAGAGATGGGAGGATGACCTGCCGAAAGGATCGAGGAAAGGCCAGAGATCGAGAAGAGTGGAAAAGTCTGGAGGAGGCCCATGTCGAAGGACAACCTGATTGCTCTGGTATATAAATTAAGTAAAAGTATTAGTCGTATATCGTATGTATTCAGCAATCAGAGAATAAAGGCTATTTTTATTTTTATTTATTTTATGGAGCTAGATCTCCCTGCGTATAGGAGGGGATATGGAGCTGAGACCCACCACGTTGCCAATACGAGTTGGTGAGCTTAGGATGAATATAAATGATAATGTTTAACTCGTAACAATCATTAATATTCATTATTTACAACCCATATTCGGCACACTGTTGAACACAAGTCTCCTCTCAGAATGAGAGGGTTTAAGCTTAGTCCACCACGCTAGCCCAATGCGGATTGGCAAACTTCACACACGTAGAGAATAAAGAAACTTCTCAGATACGCAAATTTCCTCACGATGTTATTAGGTATTTCACCGTTTGAGACACGTGATATTTAATTTCTTAAAATGCACTTACTCGTAACTGAAAAGTTAGAGGTGCATGCCCCGGATCGGATTCGAACCTCCGAATGGAACCAGAGGTTACATCACGGCTCATCTATCTATCTATAATATCTTGAGATATAAATCTGTGTTAACTTATTCACATGCAGTTGTTATAAATACGTGGTCTACTGGTCGAATAAGCAGCAAGAGTATCTACCGTGTCGAATTTAGTAAAAAAACTGTTATTAATTAAGATACTTAATTAGAGGAGTAGATAATGGCTGCTTTATTCCAGTGTCGATGAACTTTTAAAATTAATTTTTATTGTTTCATCCAAAATTGTTTTCAAAGATATTAAAATTATTTTTAATTAGCTAAATATTATAGGTATACCATAGAAAAATATATCTAGGTAACGTACCTACGTAGCATCAATCTCTAAATCAGCGCTTCCCAAACTTTACTACTGTGTAGAAGTTAATTTAACTGTTAAACCCGGTAAATTTCGTACTCCTCCTTGACCCACGCCCGTCGAGCGATCATTATTGTCCCGTTAGTCAAGAAATAAAATCGACCATCTCCTAGTACCTTTCAAAAGTCGCAGCATTGCTTCCATAATGCTGCGACCCGGTGGCGGGTCGCAACCCACCTGATGAGAAACGCTGCTCTAAATTAAAGTCTCATGAAAAAGTTTCCTACCTATTTCAATAGCTGTATACCTATGTCTGTTACTTTAAAAAAGAATTAACATTTTGCAATGTTCAGCGAGTCGCGAAGCTGTGGCAGTGGCAATGGGCAGGCCACATAGTTTGAAGAGCCGATGGACGTTGGGGGTCCCAAGGTGCTGGAATGGCGACCCCGCACCGGAAAGCGCAGTGTTGGTCGACCCTCTCACTAGGTGGACCGAGGATATCAAGCAGGTTGAGGGAGCCGCTGTGCTTGGAGGTCCATGTAAGAGGCCTATTTCTAGCAGTGGACGTCTATC